>NC_066843.1:901776-1182934 GCF_001640805.2 Lates calcarifer | reverse complement strand
TTTTTGACCATTTTTGATGTCTAGCTATAATATGAAAATTTTTAACCATTTTTGACACCTTACTATACTATGACATTTTTTGACCATTTTTGACACCTTACTATACTATGACATTCTTTGACAATTTTTGACGCCTTACTATACTATGACAATTTTTGACGCCATACTATACTATGACATTTTTTGACCATTTTTGATGTCTAGCTATAATATGAAAATTTTTAACCATTTTTGACACCTTACTATACTATGACATTTTTTGACAATTTTTCACACCTTACTATACTATGACATTTTTTGACCATTTTTGACGCCTTACTATACTATGACATTCTTTGACAATTTTTGACGCCTTACTATACTATGACATTTTTTGACCGTTTTTGATGTCTAGCTATAATATGAAAATTTTTAACCATTTTTGACACCTTACTATACTATGACATTTTTTGACCATTTTTTGACCGTTTTTGATGCCTTACTATACTATGACAATTTTTGATGCCATACTATACTATGACATTTTTTGACCATTTTTGATGTCTAGCTATAATATGAAAATTTTTAACCATTTTTGACACCTTACTATACTATGACATTTTTTGACCGTTTTTGACACCTTACTATACTATGACATTTTTTGACCATTTTTGACACCTTACTATACTATGACATTCTTTGACAATTTTTGACGCCTTACTATACTATGACATTTTTTGACCATTTTTGATGTCTAGCTATAATATGAAAATTTTTAACCATTTTTGACACCTTACTATACTATGACATTTTTTGACAATTTTTCACACCTTACTATACTATGACATTTTTTGACCATTTTTGACGCCTTACTATACTATGACATTCTTTGACAATTTTTGACGCCTTACTATACTATGACATTTTTTGACCGTTTTTGACACCTTACTATACTATGACATTTTTTGACCATTTTTGATGTCTAGCTATAATATGAAAATTTTTAACCATTTTTGACCCCTTACTATACTATGACATTTTTTGACCATTTTTGATGCCTTACTATACTATGACATTTTTTGACCGTTTTTGACACCTTACTATACTATGACATTTTTTGACCATTTTTTGACCGTTTTTGATGCCTTACTATAATATGAAAATTTTTAACCATTTTTGACACCTTACTATACTATGACATTTTTTGACCATTTCTTGACCGTTTTTGATGCCTTACTATACTATGACATTTTTTGACCATTTTTGACGCCTTACTATACTGACATTTTTTGACAATTTTTGACGCCTTACTATACTATGACAATTTTTGACGCCTTACTATACTATGACATTTTTTGACCATTTTTGATGTCTAGCTATAATATGAAAATTTTTAACCATTTTTGACACCTTACTATACTATGACATTTTTTGACAATTTTTCACACCTTACTATACTATGACATTCTTTGACAATTTTTGACGCCTTACTATACTATGACAATTTTTGACGCCATACTATACTATGACATTTTTTGACCATTTTTGATGTCTAGCTATAATATGAAAATTTTTAACCAGTTTTGACACCTTACTATACTATGACATTTTTTGACAATTTTTCACACCTTACTATACTATGACATTTTTTGACCATTTTTTGACCGTTTTTGATGCCTTACTATACTATGACATTTTTTGACCATTTTTGACGCCTTACTATACTATGACATTTTTTGAGCATTTTTGATGCCTTACTATACTATGACATTTTTTGACCATTTTTGACGCCTTACTATATACTATGACATTTTTTGACCATTTTTGACAACTTACTATATACTATGACATTTTTTGACCATTTTTGACAACTTACTATACTATGACATTTTTTGACCATTTTTGATGTCTAGCTATAATATGAAAATTTTTAACCATTTTTGACACCTTACTATACTATGACATTCTTTGACAATTTTTGACGCCTTACTATACTATGACATTTTTTGACCATTTTTGACGCCTTACTATACTATGACATTCTTTGACGCCTTACTATACTATGACATTTTTTGACCGTTTTTGACACCTTATTATACTATGACATTTTTTAACCATTTTTGATGCCTTACTATACTATGACAATTTTCGACCATTTTTGACGCCTTACTATACTATGACATTCTTTGACAGTTTTTGACGCCTTATTATACTATGACATTTTTTGACAATTTTTTGACATCTAGCTATAATATGAAATTTTTTTATCCTTTTTGAATTTCAGGACTTCTGTCTCTGCAGGAGGAGGAGGAGACCACATCACTGGGAGAGTTCAACAAAAATAGTTAAATTTTCTTAAAGATGTAAGACTTAATAAGCCTATCTTCACATGTGCTCCTCACTACATTAAATGTGGGGTGAGAGAATATAACAGTTGTCTCCAAGTGGTCAAACATCTGTCAATATCTTTGCTGTGGTTTGTTAAATGTTTTTAAGAACAGAATCAATAAACTTTTAACCTTTTAACCTTTGAGTTGAGTTTCTTTATCTTAGAAATAATATTGCGAAATGATTTTGTAATGCACAAATGTCAACTATTCTCTATTTGCAGCTTGCAATTCAAATGTATAATTGAGGTTATTAACTCATCTTTGGCTAAAAGCCGTAACCCTAACCTCTAGTTACAAGTAACCCTAACCCTAACATCTGGCTGCAGGTGCCTAAAAGCTGTAACCCTAACCCTAACATCTGGCTATAAGTAACCCTAACCCTAACCCTAGATCTGGCTGCAATTGGCTAAAAACCGTAACCCTAACCCTAACATCTGGCTATAAGTAACCCTAACCCTAACATCTGGCTGCAGGTGCCTAAAAGCTGTAACCCTAACCCTAACCCTAACCCTAGCTCTGGCTTCAAGTGGTTAAAAGCCATAACCCTAACCCTAACCTCTGGTTACAAGTAATCCTAACCCTAACCCTAACATCTGGCTGCAGGTACCTAAAAGCTGTAACCCTAACCCTAACCCTAGCTCTGGCTGCAATTGGCTAAAAACCGTAACCCTAACCCTAACCTCTGGTTATAAGTAACCCTAACCCTAACATTTGGCTGCAGGTACCTAAAAGCTGTAACCCTAACCCTAACCCTAGCTCTGGCTGCAAGTGGTTAAAAGCTGTAACCCTAACCCTAACCCTAGCTCTGGCTGCAAGTGGCTAAAAGCTGTAACCCTAACCCTAACCCTAGCTCTGGCTGCAGGTGCCTAAAAGCTGTAACCCTAACCCTAACCCTAGCTCTGGCTGCAATTGGCTAAAAACCGTAACCCTAACCCTAACCTCTGGTTATAAGTAACCCTAACCCTAACATTTGGCTGCAGGTACCTAAAAGCTGTAACCCTAACCCTAACCCTAGCTCTGGCTGCAAGTGGTTAAAAGCTGTAACCCTAACCCTAACCCTAGCTCTGGCTGCAGGTGCCTAAAAGCTGTAACCCTAACCCTAACCCTAGCTCTGGCTGCAATTGGCTAAAAACCGTAACCCTAACCCTAACCTCTGGCTATAAGTAACCCTAACCCTAACATTTGGCTGCAGGTACCTAAAAGCTGTAACCCTAACCCTAACCCTAGCTCTGGCTGCAAGTGGTTAAAAGCTGTAACCCTAACCCTAACCCTAGCTCTGGCTGCAAGTGGTTAAAAGCTGTAACCCTAACCCTAACCCTAGCTCTGGCTGCAAGTGGTTAAAAGCTGTAACCCTAACCCTAACCCTAGCTCTGGCTGCAGGTGCCTAAAAGCTGTAACCCTAACCCTAACCCTAGCTCTGGCTGCAATTGGCTAAAAACCGTAACCCTAACCCTAACCTCTGGTTATAAGTAACCCTAACCCTAACATTTGGCTGCAGGTACCTAAAAGCTGTAACCCTAACCCTAACCCTAGCTCTGGCTGCAAGTGGTTAAAAGCTGTAACCCTAACCCTAACCCTAGCTCTGGCTGCAAGTGGCTAAAAGCTGTAACCCTAACCCTAACCCTAGCTCTGGCTGCAGGTGCCTAAAAGCTGTAACCCTAACCCTAACCCTAGCTCTGGCTGCAATTGGCTAAAAACCGTAACCCTAACCCTAACCTCTGGCTATAAGTAACCCTAACCCTAACCCTAACATCTGGCTGCAGGTGCCTAAAAGCTGTAACTCTAACCCTAACCCTAGCTCTGGCTGCAAGTGGCTAAAAGCTGTAACCCTAACCCTAACCCTAGCTCTGGCTGCAAGTGGCTAAAAGCCATAACCCTAACCCTAACCTCTGGTTACAAGTAACCCTAACCATAATATCTGGCTGCAGGTGCCTAAAAGCTGTAACCCTAAACCTAACCTTAGCTCTGGCTGCAAGAGGCTAAAAACCATAACCCTAACCCTAACCCTACCTCTGGCTGCAAGTGGCCAAAAGTGGTAACCCTAACCCTAACCTCTAGCTACATGTGGTCTCAGGCTAAAAATATTCATTCTCATGCAATATTAAACAGACCATCAAAATATTCAGTGTTTTCAGGTTTTTTATTTGAATAAAATAATCCTTTATCAGTCCCACAGCAGAAAAATTCAGCGTTGAAGCAACAAAATACAAAAAGGCATGATATAAATAAGATAAAAAGCAAGAAAATATATAACAACATACAAAGATTGTAAACAATATGAATAAATTATGCAAGACTGGATTTGAGAACTAATATTTGAAATAGCAAAATACCTAAATTAAATGACAAACACAAAATCTAACCTAGCGCACAAAAACTGCGTAGAGGTGTGAATATGTGTGTGATTGTGGAAAACAAATTCCGTTGTCTTTAGCTGCCTCTCATACTAAAGCATCAGAAACAGTCAAAAAGTTTTGTAGTTTAAGTGCCAAAAATGGTCAAAAAATGTCAAAAATGGTCAAGAAGTATAATAGTATAATAAGGCGTCAAAAACGGTCAAAAAATGTCATAGTATAGTAAAGTGTCAAAAATGGTCAAAAAATGTCATAGTATAGTAGGGTGTGAAAAATGGTCAAAAAATGTCATAGTATAGTAAGGTGTGAAAAATGGTCAAAATTTTTCATATTATACCTAGACATTAAAAATGGTCAAAAAATGTCATAGTATAGTAAGGCGTCAAAAATGGTCAAAAAATATCATAGTATAGTAAGGCGTCAAAAATGGTCAAAAATTGTCATAGTATAGTAAGGTGTGAAAAATGGTCAAAAAATGTCATAGTATAGTAAGGCATCAAAAACGGTCAAAAAACGATCAAAAAATGTCATAGTATAGTAAGGTGTGAAAAACGATCAAAAAATGTCATAGTATAGTAAGGTGTGAAAAATGGTCAAAAAATGTCATAGTATAGTAAGGTGTCAAAAACGGTCAAAAAATGGTCAAAAAATGTCATAGTATAGTAAGGTGTGAAAAATGGTCAAAAAATGTCATAGTATAGTAAGCTGTCAAAAAACGATCAAAAAATGTCATAGTATAGTAAGGTGTGAAAATTTGTCAAAATTTTTCATATTATACCTAGACATTAAAAATGGTCAAAAAATGTCATAGTATAGTAAGGTGTGAAAAATGGTCAAAAAATGTCATAGTATAGTAAGGTGTCAAAAACGGTCAAAAAATGTCATAGTATAGTAAGGTGTGAAAAATGGTCAAAAAATGTCATAGTATAGTATGGCATCAAAAACCGTCAAAAAATGTCATAGTATAGTAAGGTGTCAAAAATGGTCAAAAAATGGTCAAAAAATGTCATAGTATAGTAAGGTGTGAAAAATGGTCAAAAAATGTCATAGTATAGTAAGGTGTCAAAAATGGTCAAAATTTTTCATATTATACCTAGACATTAAAAATGGTCAAAAAATGTCATAATATAGTAAGGCGTCAAAAACGGTCAAAAAATGTCATAGTATAGTAAGGCGTCAAAAATGGTCAAAAAATGTCATAGTATAGTAAGGTGTCAAAAACGGTCAAAAAATGTCATAGTATAGTAAGGCGTCAAAAATGGTCAAAAAATGTCATAGTATAATAAGGCATCAAAAACGGTCAAAAAATGTCATAGTATAATAAGGTGTCAACAACGGTCAAAAAATGTCATAGTATAGTAAGGTGTGAAAAATGGTCAAAAAATGTCATAGTATAGTAAGGTGTCAAAATCGGTCAAAAAATGTCATAGTATAGTAAGGTGTGAAAAATGGTCAAAAAATGTCATAGTATAGTAAGGTGTGAAAAATGGTCAAAATTTTTCATATTATACCTAGACATTAAAAATGGTCAAAAAATGTCATAGTATAGTAAGGCGTCAACAAACAGACATATGATATGTGTCTGCGATCATGGACAATGTCTTGCTGTGATCATGAACAACATTTCAATGAACGCCAGGGATGCCAACTTATTGGGGACCAAGTCACCACGAGTCACGGACAACGTCTCCCTCATCCTCAACAATGTCTCTCCGATCATGGACCATGTCTCTGCGATCGTGGACGACGTCTCGGCTCAATCAGTTAGATTGGATGAGGGACTGCTGACTTCAAATCAGCACAAACGCAGGAAGATATAAAAGCCAAAGTTCTGCCACACTCCACAGTACCTCTGACTGGCCCCAAGTGAAAAGTTCAAACTTTCATGAAACTGAATCAGTTTACAGTTGTACACAGGTTTAGCTCTTGTGTATTATTTAATCATCAATAAACACTCCCTATCATAGTTTTTTAAACCAGTTGGTACTCAGGAAAAAAGAAACCAGGAGACATGTCTGTTTTTTATATATATATATTTTAAGAAAATACTGACAGATGCTACTAATAATTATATACAGCGGGTTTTTATAACAGCAGGGTTTTAGCCAGTTGAGGAGAAAATGGGAAGTTGGCAGATGATATGCTGACTGATGGGCAAACTTCGCTGGCTCGGCCTCCTACTTCTTGGACAACTTGGCCTGTTTATTTTTGGGGGGCGCCCACTTCAAACACATAGTGTCCACTGTGAAAGAGACAGGACACTCCATGAGTGAGACACCAGAGGAAAGAAAAACATGATACAATCAACCAGCAGTGGAGGGTAAAACATGAAACACAGAGGGAAGAACACACTGCTGATTTTTGAACAACTGGGGTTAGGTTTAGAAATAAAGGAAGAAAAGAAAGAGGTCAATATAATGTCTTGCCTGTGATTGGAGGTTTCTTATACTGGGCACTCTTCAGATGCTCCTCCACCAGTTTGGGCGTGACACAGATAACATGTTGACCTTTCCAGTACTTCACCATGTTGAGCGACTGCAGCGTGCTGATGATGTCGCTCTGCGTGATGCTGGTCATCTGGCTGGAGGACGGTGGGACATGAGCATCAGAATCTGGGCTCTTAGTGAGATCAACTGATGATGATGTCAAAGAGTGTGTGTCTACCTGAGGTCTTTGATGGACAGGGTTCCTCTGAAGTCCCTCAGGATCTCTAACAGGACCCAGGACCAGTAGCTTCTGTAGCTCAGCTTCCCCAGATCAGACAGAGGTTTCTCTGGAGAGCCAACTGTACTCTCCAGCTTAGACAGCTCATAACCTAAACACACACAGCAGCAAAAATACACATTATACTGCAAAAGTGAAACGATAACTAACACGTCCCACTGCTGTCTGTGTTCCACTGATCTTTTAGCAGTTGTCATTAAAAAAGATTAAAGTGTAGTCGTTGGTAACTTTAGCTGAAGCTCTGATAAACATGTTATATCCTGTCATGTTCACTTACTGAAAGCGATGAGAAACTTTCCGTAGCCTCTGCGTTGGTAAGGTGGCAGTGTGAGAATACACGCCACATTATTCCCATCTGGTGACTCTTTCTCCTGAAAAACAAACACACAAGCAACAGATTAGTCCAACAGTCGTTATGTCTCCTGTTCAATTCAAACATTACTAAACTCCACACTTTACAGGCCTCAGTGATGAGACTTACTTTCGAGAAATAGCCAACTATGTGTGCTCCCTGTTTGTTGACTTCAGTGAGGATGTAGAAGATAAATGGCTCCACGTCAAAGTACAGCGTCTTGTGGTCGAGAAATAGTTTTGCTAGTAAACAAAGATTCTGACAGTAGATCTGCAAACACAGACAGTAAATCAGTACATCACAAATAGTGTCCAACAGAATCAGTGCAGGTCAGTTTTGTTTCCACTTATAAAGGAAAACAGATGAATCCATATTATTTTGCATCTTAAAGTTAAAGTAGACTCACCTTGTGGTCGCGCCCATCCACCTCAAACACTGAGATGTTGCTCCTTCTGTAGATTTCTTTACCTGGAGGCTGCTTCCACTGACAATGGGACTGCAGACACAAAGGTCGTAGGTCAAACTTTTTGCATTGGGGGCACAAAGGATGTAAAAATATCACCATCAATTGTTCCCTGGTTCTAACTGTACTGATGGTTACATGACTCACAGGAAAAGAGCCATAAATGTAAGAGGAGCACAGACTTCCCTTTAATAGAAACTGAAGTAAAGTGCTGGACTGACCAGGTGATGTCTGAAGGTCTTCTCAAACTTCATGTATTTAAGGCAGTACTCGCAGATCCACAGCTTGGGCTGCTTTCCATAATCCTCTGGAAACGGTGAGAAGTACCAGGCATCAATCTCAAAGTTTCCAATCTGGATCTTATCCACATATTTCACTTTGGTGATCTGTCGGAGAGAGAGAGGCAGGACGGTCCAATGAGGAGTTTTTATTTAAGTATGTAATCTTTAAGAGAAACACACGCTCCCAACGTACCGCCTCGTGCTCCTTCTCCAGTGCAGCTGTTGTTGGATCCATCTCTGCATATGTCTGCAAAAAGAAAATACATTAGATCCCACCGACTGTCTAATACAGAAACATCACCACAAACAGCACAAACAGACAGCGTCTCGACCTTCTGAACATGGTTGATCTCGTCGTGTTTGCGCTTCTGGTTGCGGGTGATCTTCCTTTCAGGCTGGTCACCCAAATCTCCAACACCTCCGATCTCTGTGCTCTTCCTCACTGCATCCTTCACTGTCTTGGTCAGAGCCAGACGGGCTTTACCCACCCACTCATCCAGGCGCCTGTTGACTGCATGCCAGAGAACAGGGGATGAAGGTCATTGTGGAGCAGGGAGTGAGGTACAGGTAAATTTTAGTTGCAAAATGAAGGTAGAGGATGTGTAAGTAAAGGTTTAATTGCGTGTATCATGATACTCACATCCTACATAGTGAACATAGAACTCCTCCCTGCCCTCCTGCTCATTCAGTCTGGACTGAATAACCTCTGCTGTATCTGTAAAAGAAGCAAAATCCATCAGTTAATGAGTTTTGTCAGGCAAAGCTGTTTTTGCCAAATTTCATTCAGATTTCTTGGGATTTAAATGCTGCCTTACTTGATTAGCAAACAAGCGTGCTGTTATTTCGCCTACTGCCATGTGAATTAATATGAATTGAACCATTCTTCAATTCGGCAATCCCATAATCCATCCATCTGCAACTTCATCCCGTTTACTCCAGTGAAATATCAACTTTAAGAAGTAGCTCTCACGTTGTTTCCAGTTATGGTTAAGTCATCTATGCCGAATGCTCCAGAAACTTCCAATGACCATTAACTAAGATTTAAAAATAGTTTGATTACGTCTTACTGCCAAACACATTTATGATGAGACTTCTCACCTCTAAATTTAAATGGACTTTGGTGTGAAGTCCCTCCCAAAACAAAAGAGAGCGCGTCAGCGCCAGTAACTGACCGCTCACTGGTGCTGGGTTTAACAGACAGAACAGTGGTTTCACTCACGCCATGTCTTGTCGGCTCTTTGGCATAAATACGTCTCCCCGATCTCGACCGACACCTCCTGCTCCCTGCCGCTGCCGAGCACTCCTCCGTCCGGGGTGTGCTGACTACTAGAGCCCCCGGCTTGTCTCCCACGACCAACGGCCTCCGCCTCGTCCTCTTCCCCGCCACTGCCGTTAGAGGAGCACGCAGCCGGGATACTACTGTCCAGCTCTCCCCGCTCACTTTCAATGTGACTCGAATCCATGTCTACATCCATCCTACACTCCGAGTCCTTGTTGCTGTTGTAGTTTTTGTGGAAATCGCTCCCGCCAGTCATCCCCTCTCCGCGGTTTCAAAAACAACCACACGCCTCTGCGACCCTGCGCAGATTATTCAGAGGGGCTGGTCCTCGACAACAAACTGCCAAGATGGCGTCGGTGAGACGTAGGTTCCGCCTCGAAGCTCCTCCTTCAACGTCCAACGACTACAATTCCCATGAGTCTTAGCGGCACGACGTTTTACACTCGCTGAATAAATACAGTATATGGTTTAAAATTTAGTTTTATCTTCATTTTAAATAGAAGATGCTCAACTTTCTGTCCCGTACAGTGAAAGATAATTTACATTTTATGGATAAAAATGAATAAATATGCGGTATACTTTCTATTCATTGTGTAGAAATGTATTATTAGTTTGTGGGTATTTGACTGAAAAAAATGATTTAAACCTATATTTTAACTCATCATCCTTCTCCAAGATGATAATTACCAGTAGCAAAAACACACTGTAGAATATTCCCCTCTATAAATAAATGTTCTGTATGTAAAAATGTATTCAATGCTGTAAACATTATCAGCAAATCTTAACATTAATATTAATATTAGGCCCACCTTGCATGTTCTCTATTGAAGATCTCTGTTGATGTAGTGAAGTAAACTGGACTTAAATACATTTCAAAGTGTGATATATTGAGGGTGAAACAGTGTCAGCGGCTGCAGCTGAAGTGAACCTTACATTAAAGACAGACACACTGACATCCAGAGAAAATTTAATTTGTGGTTCTCTCAAGTCAAATTGCATCACAACAAAAAACAACAACCACTGGCGTCTGATATTAGTGTGCATGAGAGGGCGTATCAGAGCCCAGGGGAGGGGCGGACAGGAGGATAGGATACTGCAGTGCATGTCGTTTCTGCTGCAGAGCTTTAATCTATGCAAACTGATAATGGAGGCACACATACATTTGTTCATTGGCCCTCCTGTTGCCCTTTGTCATAGCACCTCCTCCCTCTCCCTCTCTGTCTCCACCACCTTCTGTTGGAAGCCCCTGCCGTGACCCCGGTGGGGCCCTCCTCCTCTGCCGTACAGGTTATTGGCCCCTCCCCTGCTTCTCGAAGCTCGGCCGTCCCAGTGGTACCGTCCAGGACCAGGACCCCCGCTGTGAGGGACAGACCGGTGAGGGCCCCTTCTCCTTCCACGGTGACCACGTCCTCCTGCAGACTCTGCAGCGTCTCTTAGGGATTCAGGATCCAAAGCGGACTTGTACGCAGGTGGACCTGTCTGGAGAAACCTGCGTCTCCCGTTGCTCTGTGCAGACCTCCCTGCTCGTCTTCGGCTGACATGACTCAGCGTTTACTCGCCCCTGATGGCTGCGGTTACCCTGAGCCGGGGCTCTGATCGGTCCTTCGGCTGCAGTCCGAGGACAGAGCCAGTTTGTCCAGCTGCTCTGTGACGGGGGCAGCTCTCCCGTGCTGAGGTCTGGACCGGACCTCCTCTCCTCGGCTCCCTCACCTGGTTCTGACGCCTCTGGCCCTGACCCCCTCTGCAGTGGGACAGTCCAGGTCTGAACTGATCCGCTCTGACACCAGGTCCATCAGAGGGGACGTTAGAGGCAGAGGGCAGCGGAGGGCCGGGGGAGAGATCTGCATCCAGATTTCCATTTTCAGCAACAGATGGAGCCTGTGGGAGTTGGCATCACTGTCAATGTTTTACACAACATCAGGTGTTAATAAAGCAGCTTCAGGGTCGAGTACAGGTTTGTCTTTTCAGCCTCTGATGGAGCTAAACGAGCAGTTTACACCTGCGTTTTAATGCTAAGCTAACAAATATCTCCCAGTCCTTTCTCTGTGCTTCCAGTGTTTCCCACACAGTTGATATGTTTAAATTTCAGTATCACTTCTTAGATGTAACATCTTGACCACACTGATTTGGTATAAACCTGAGGCCTAACTGAGCTGCTGATTCAGCTCTTTACTGGGTGAGAAAGAAAACCAGTCCTGAAGGATCTTAATCCGATAATCAAAGACACGGACTCTGCTCCAGTTTCTTGGAACATTAAAGCAGTTTTTCTGCCTCAGAGTCAGTAAGAGGTGATATGATGTATAACTGAAATAAAAAGAGTTTTTTGCTCTGATTTTGCAGCTTCACTAATATATAACAACAAACTGACAATGAGTGGTTATGAAGTTAGTGTCATGGTTGGATGTGGCCTCAGCTCCAGTCATGCAGACCTGAATCTGATCTGAGTGTGTCAGAGGAGGAGGCCTGTGTTACAGCCTCTGTAAATCTGCTTCACCTCGTTGATGTGGATGAGGAAACGATTTGATTCCACCTCCGGGTCGATGATCCCTCCTTTAGACCTCTGTCTGTCCAGAAGCTTCTGCAGTTTGCACCATTTCTGCTGGAAATCGGAGCCAATGGCTGCTTCATCCAGCTGAGAGACAAACAGAGAGTCAGTGAAGCTGTGGTGAGGTTGGTTAGTGAAGAGCAGGAGGAGTTTGTTTTACCTCAGGCAGCTGAGGAGCAGGAGACGACAGAAGCTGATGGACGTCGTACTGCAGAGGCTCTCTACACACCGGACACACCACAGTCAGCTCCTGTTGAACCACTCACAGTCAGTCATCAGGACTTGATGATCACATGATTCACTGTCAGTGCAGCTGCTGATACTGGACCTGATAGTCTGCTCTCTCTCTGGTCTTGTCCTCCTCTAACTCCTTCTCCCTCTGGCGGAGCTCCCTCTCAGAGTGGCTGACGTAGCGGCCGAGGCAGTGGGAGTGGAAATAGTGGTAGCAGCTGGTCTTAGTGAACGTCTCTCCCTCCTGAAGACACAGCAACACGACTGGGTTTATTCACAGTTTGAACAGAGGCTGATGAGGAACATTTCTGGAAATAACTGCTGACGGTTTGAAGCAACTATTAACCTCTAAACCACAGTGAAATGTGCTGAACAAATAAAGCTTTTTTAAAGCTTTTAAATAACTTTACAACCAAACAAAAACAAAGCTGAACTATTGAATTATTAGAAAGAAAATACACTGAAGCTTTGAGAGCTTCTGGGGGACAGACAGTGAGAGGAGAAAAAATAAATCTCCATCATGAGACAGAAAACACTGAAAACACTGAGACGCCGCCGACGCACCTTAAATCCATAGAGGCAAATGACACAGTTTCCATGAGGAATATTACTCTCAGTCAAGATTTCTTTTGCTTTCTGAGGAAGAAAAAAGACGGAGGACAGTTAAAATAAAACAGATCGTCAGGAGAGTTAAATAACAAGACGACTGATAATCAGCTTCTCCAAAATAACCAGAAAAAACACTGGATACATAACAACCTCAATGAGCTGATAGAGGACTGGTGAACCCAGACAGGACTGAGCCTCCAACTGAAGACACTTCTGGACACTAAGAGAAAGACGTTACACATGAGGAGTCAGAAATATTGATGAATCAGAGTCTGATCGGTCGACAGCTTCAGTTCATCACCTGCTCAGCTTGTCATCAGACAGACCCCGAGGGTTGTGAATGGAGATGGCTGGAGAGGACGAGGGATACTGCAGAAACAAAGAGGAGAGAGACGCCGACTCAGACACGTGGGCTTCACCTCAGCCTGCACAGGTGCAGTGAACGATGACATAACAGAGCTACCTGCTGATCGAGGGTCAAAGTCAGGGTGAGTCGGACAAACTGGGACACTGAGTCCTCGGCTGTGGACGGGTACAGGACCAGGCTCACCTCCCAGCACCTGCAGGACAGAAAACACAGAGCACTTCAACAGCAGTCCTCACAAACAGAGACAACACTGGAGCAGACATCATCATCTAACATCTGGATATTATAAGCTCACACTTTGTGCTCAGCAGCTCTCACAGTGTGAGAGTCTGTCTTAACATCCTGAGGTACAGTGTGATGATGTGTCCTGCGCCGTCACCACTGAATAATGTGAACTCTGAGCCAAAGCTAACAGAGCAACATGCTGAGGTGACAGCTAGCTGTTCTCACCCGTCCTCTCTCCTGTTCACCTGCAGGTCATCCAGGTAGATCGACTGCAGCACCTCGATCTCAGACAGCACGCTGCGGAGGACAAGACTCAGCTGTTAAACTGATCTCTGAGCTGTTTTTAACTGTTTAAACACAAACACAGGCTGAGCTAACGTTAGCATGTTAGCTCACACACTGTGCTGCTGGTTAGCTCCAGCAGACCTTTACCCAGAACACACACACCGACGCTTTTAACCGACTGAACTGGAGATAAAATACACAAGTGTCATGAGATGTCTGAAGGTGTGAGGGGGAGAATTCAGACATGTTGTCAGCAAACTCACTCGCACTCCGCTGCCATGATGATGTTACTGTGAGAGCCGCTGCTGGAGCTGTGGGGTCCCGGCTGGAAGTGACGTTAACCCGAGTTAACGCGTTAAAAAAAAGAGAAAAAACTCATATAACCACACCACACAGTGAGTCCCGTTACCTCCTCTGTCAGCGTTACATTCCTATTCCTGTAGTCAGGGCGTGTATTTACACCTACGCCCACTTTGACTGTTTTATTTGTGAGTAACTTAACCGGAAGTGTCACTATGCCGTTTTATCTACCTTGACAGTGTTTACTGCCCTCCAGTGGCCGCGGCGTGAAACTGCACCGACGTCTTGAAATAACTGTACATTTGATAACAATTATTAAGAGGAATTAATTAAAATATTGTCCATTTAAATGAAAAAACGTGAAAAATGTTAGATGTAAGATAGTAACCTGCGATCCTTTTTCATAGCTTATCATCTGTGTCAGCGGTAATTCTTGGCTAATTAACGGTTTTCCTCCCCGCTTCATTTCTACTGTCAAGATAACGAGACACTGAACTCGTTTTCAGTTGTCATTAATTTATTTATTTTCTCAAAGCAGAAAATATCACAACAACCTTCAGAAATTCCTGAAACTGAACTAACCGAACACTTTAAAGGCTGATTAACTGAAAAACTCACTACAGACAGACTTGAAAACACTCGTTAGCCTAGCAACAACTACAAGACTATAAACAACCCATAATACAACAATCTGTACTTACATGTTTACTCGCTCTGTTACAATTACAATAGAAATATAAAAAAATATCCACTTTAATGACAAAAAGCGTAACACAAGCCGTATTCTAAAAAACTTTCAGGGGGCGGGATTCTTATCTTACGGCTGATATACATTGCTGGTGGTCACAACGAGTAACTACAGCTAATATAAAACTTTTATTTTGGAATACTTAAACCGGAAATGATACTACACTTAATATAGCTAACTTTGCACTGAACAGTAAAGTTGTAATTACTCACTGCTGCCACCAGAGGGCAGAAATATTCATCATTACAAATATACACGTATTATTTTAATATCTACAAACAGAAAACTGTTAATACAGACAAAAACTTCATTTGATTGTGTTGACTGAAAGATTCAAAACCTTTACTCGTCTTTCTCTCCTTCTTCTTCTATGTTTCGGGCAAAGTGTAGCTCAGCTCTCACAGGAAGTCGCAGCATGAACACTTCCTGTGAACTTTCAAAATAAAACTGAACACCAGAGCTGACTGAGGAGGGAGCGTCTGAGCTACACTTGCCGAACTCATTAGTAGAAGAAGAAGACGACGAAGAAGAAGAAGAAGACGACGAAGAAGAAGTAAACCCGCGACTCGCAAACGTTATTTCAAATTCATAACAGAGGGGTGATATGAGAAATATTTTTAGACATTAATAAAACAAATCGCAGATATAATGTGTATTTGTACGCGGACGTGTGCGACGTTATAACGCGACAGAACGATCTGAAGCTTAAATGTTGTACTTACGTTAGCTAGTTCGTTGTTTCTGAAGAGAGAGTGAGAAAATGGAGGAAACTGTGATGGAATCGGACTCAGTAGATATTTCTGGATCCGGATCTGGACCCGGGGTCGCTGAGGCTTGGGAAACTGTCACTGCAGCTTTGGTGAGTGGGGTTTATCACCGGTCTCGTGGAGCCAAATGACCCACGAGCCAACATGGGAGTGAACGGAGGCAGCCAGACTCCATTCAAATATCTCGTGATATAATGTTTTTTTGCTCGTGGCAGCGGTTTATCTCCAGTTAGATATGATTTAGTGTCATTTATTCATTAATAGGGTTGTTCGGATAAATTCGGCATTGGAATCGTTCGCTTATTTGCCTGCTACTATCTCTACTGACTGTTTACTTGTGTCTTAACGTTGTTAACTGTCATAATTAATAATAAAATAATTTGACAAAGGAAGGGTTTTAACAATAAGCTGCTCTGGTGAAACCTTTGCCCGAGACCAAGAGACTGAGTCCATGTTTAGACAGGGTGTGCAGTAACAGAACAGATCTTTAATCTGTCTCGGTTGATTCCAGGTGTCCCCCGGCTGCCCGGTGACGGAGCAGGGCCTCTCGGACTCCCTGGCCCTGCTGTGTGATCAGGGTCTGGGCCGGCTGCTGGGCAGCTGGCTGCTGGAGACTCTGCAGATGCGTCTGTCCTCCTCTGTGGTTCCCGAGTTCTGGTCTGGACTCAAGCAGCCAGAGAACGAGCTGGAGGAGAGAGACCGGGCCTGGATTCTCCTCACCGCCTTTCGGACGCTGCTGGACCGTCTGGAACCTTTCCTCTGTGGGTGGAGAAAATAGGCTGACAGGATGAGGTCAGAGCAGATCTCTGGTTTTAACCCTAACCCCTATTCCTCCTCGCAGGTGGTCTGGAGCGGTTGGGGACGTGGCAGGACGAGGGCCGAGGCGGTCTCTGCGGCCCGGGGCCCAGGGGCCTCCAGGAGCGGGCCTTCACCATCATCAGGGCCCTCCTCCTCTTCTCCCCCTCCCCTGTTCTCCAGGAGCGGGTGCTGGAGTTTTACAGCAGGACTTTCTCCGTCTACATGAACCAGGAGGGGGAGGCCGAGGACGGGGCCGAGGCCCCTGAGGGTCCGGAGGGAGCGGTCTGTCCGGGCTGCGGGGTCCTGACCCAGCAGTGCTGGTGCCAGGAGGCGCTGGAGCAGCTACAGGAGCTCAGCCACATCCTGTGAGTGTGAGGGGCAGGAAGGAGAATTCAGTTTCAACTCTTAGCTTCTGTCAGAACTCAAATAAAGACGAAAGGTTGATTGATTTTTGATGTGGTTGTAGTTCCAAATTGCAGCTGCTGGAGTGGGTCAGCTCCGAGGCCGTCACCTCCATCCTCCACAAGCTCATCGAACAGCGAATGGAGCAGCACTGCAGGGGCGAGTACGAATGCTCCTTCCTGCTCGAGTTCCAGGAGGTAAGACCTCATCATCAGTGGAGATTTAACATGAACTTCATGAGCTGCTGCTTATTTTCCATGTGTGTGTGTGTGTGTGTGTGAGCAGTGGCTGGAGCTGGTGCTGGGCTGGCTCAGCAAAGTGTTTGCGAGCGAGGCGGACTCAGGCGGTCCGGTTCCTGCTCCCGGGGCTCCCGGCGTCCAGGCCGGCAGCTCGGTCCTGAAGCAGTGGAGGTGTCACATGCACCAGTTCTTCTGCAGGATCTACGTCAACATGAGGATCGAAGAGCTGTTCAGCATCATCAGAGGTCAGACTTTACTCCTCTGTTTGTTTCTCCTGATCACAGATGAAGACACAACTGCTTTTTAATGCAGCAGTTCCCACCTACTTCAAGTCTCTGTGCTAAGCTAGGCTAAAGGAGGAGATGAAACTGTCAAAGGCTGATCTGAGATCAGTAAACTGTAGTTTGTAGAAATGGTTTTTCACTTCTATTATTCTAAATTTGAGTTTATTTCCTGTCTCTCAGATTTCCCAGAATCCAAAGCTGCCATTGAGGACCTGAAGTTTTGTCTGGAGCGAACCAACCAGAGACAGCAGCTCCTCACCTCGTTAAAATCTGCCTTTGAGAGTCGCCTCCTGCACCCGGGTTCGTTACTGTTTGAACTGATCGCCAGGTGAATCCGACGGTTCCTGCAGCTGAGGTTAATGTTTCCTCTGTGTCCTCAGGCGTTCACACATCAGACATCCTCACCGTTTACATCTCGGCCATCAAAGCCCTCAGAGAGCTCGACCCATCCATGGTCATCCTGCAGGTGGCCTGCCAACCAATCCGCAAATACCTCAGGTGAGTCAGGAAGTATTATTTCAACACAAGAAGAAATGGTTTGGTTTCATATGAAGAGTTGTTGTCAGCTGGTGACAAACTGTATTAACACAAAGAGCAGAGATATAAAAAAAAGCTAAACTCAAACATGTGATTTTTGTTTGTGTGGTGCGTTTAAGGACCCGGGAGGACACGGTGAGGCAGATCGTAGCCGGTCTAACCGGAGACGCAGAGGGCTGCACTGACTTGGCCTCGGAGCTGTCCAGAGGAGACCCCGTCACTCTGGAGATGCAGGACAGCGACGAAGAAGGCAACGACCCCGAGGACTGGACTCCGGACCCCACCGACGCCGTGCCAGGTCAGTGAACGCATCACGTGTCGGTGGCGTTAAACCCAGCTGAGTCTTAACGTGTCTCTTCTTGTCGTCTGTCAGATAAAATGGGCTCAAAGCGCCGCTCGTCAGACATCATCAGCCTCCTGGTCAGCATCTACGGCAGCAAGGACATCTTCATAGACGAGTACAGAGCCGTGCTGGCCGACAGGCTGCTGCACCAGCTCAACTACAACACGGCCAGGTACAGCTGCCGTCTCCACTGCGAGCTGCGACTCAGACCATGACGTGGACGATGTTTCCCAGTCTGAAACTTACATATGATGCTTTGTGTGCTTCAGGGAGATTCGTAACGTGGAGCTGCTGAAGCTCAGGTTCGGGGAGTCTCACATGCATTACTGTGAGGTCATGCTGAAGGTGAGTACACAGAGGACAGACGTCTGGCTCGTCCCTCCTCGTCTCTCTCACCTCCCTCTCTCCCGTCTCGTGTCCAGGACATGGCCGACTCTCGCAGGATCAACAGCAACATCCGCGAGGAGGAGTCGAGGCTGAGCGAGGAGGAGCAGCCGCCGCTGTCCCTGTCCGCCATCATCCTGTCCTCCGAGTTCTGGCCCCCGCTGAAGGAGGAGAAGCTGGAGCTGCCTCCGCTCATCTGTCAGGCGATGGAGGCGTACACACATCGCTACGAGAAACTCAAGGTGACGTACGGCGCTCAGCAGCGTGGAGCTCAGCCCAGGATCTCAGCTCTGTAACATCAGTGTGCTGGTTTGTTTCAGGCCATGAGGACGCTGAGCTGGAAGCCTCACCTGGGCTCCGTCACTCTGGACGTGGAGCTGGAGGATCGCACCCTCACCAACCTCACCGTGACTCCCATCCACGCCGCCATCATCCTGCACTTCCAGGAGAAAAGTACGGTCAGAGCGAGCGCTGTTCTCCTGAACCTCAGGACAGAGGGAGTTAACGTGCAGCTGTTTGTCCTCCGTCAGGTTCCTGGACGCTGGACGAGCTGAGCGTGAAGCTCGGCGCCCCGAAGGAGCTGGTGCACAGGAAGCTGGCTCTGTGGCAGCAGCACGGCGTGCTGAGGGAGGAGGCGGGGGGGCGCTACTACGTGGTGGAGACGGGTTCGTCCAAAGAGAAGATGGAGAGAGGCGTGATGCTGATCGACAGCGACGAGGAGAGAGACTCCAACACCACCACCCAGTCTGAGCAGAGGGAGGAGAAGCTGCAGGTGCTCACACACACACACACACACACACACACACACACACACACACACACACACACACACACACATACACATACAGATGAAAAATGACGACACATTAACACTCGGTCTGTGTGTGTGCAGCTGTTCTGGGCCTACATCCAGGCCATGCTGACCAACCTGGACAGCATGACTCTGGACCGGATCCACTCCATGCTCCGGATGTTCGTCGCCACGGGACCCGTCGTCACGGAGATGGACTGTCAACGAGCTGGAGGCCTTCCTGCAGAGGAAGGTCAGGGAGCATCAGCTGATGGTCTCAGCAGGCGTCTACAGACTCCCCAAATCCAACTGATGGAGCAGGAGGAGGAGGAGGAGGAGGAGGAGGAGGAGGCGGCTGAGTGTGTGCGACGCTGCGTTCATGTGCTGTGGGGAACATCAGCGTCTGGAGCTGCCTTCATCATCACCGAGTTACAGATGAAGTCAGAAGAACCTCCTCCGACCTGTCGACCTGGACTTTACTTTGATACGAGTACATCACTTTAATGAAGGCTGTTTGTTTTTCAAAATAAAAGCACTTCCACCCTCTGCAGCTTCAGTCCAGACAGGAAGTGACTGCAGGTTATTGGTGTTGAATGATAAAAGCTCTTTAATGTCTCGTGTGTGTGAGTTTAGGTGTAACACACTGATCCTCGTCTCCTTCCTGCTCTTTTCAGATTAAGAGTCATTATTAAAACACTGGCACTTTGAAGTTACATCAGCAGAACTTTGAGCTGTAATCGAGTATTTCTACTCTGAGTATTCTACTCGATACTGCTTTTACTGACAGAAAGAATCGGTGTGTTTTATTTCTCTGAGGCTCGACTCAAGGTTTTAAAACATCTGGAGGAAAAAAAACAGCTGGAACTTCACCAGTTTGTTTCTGTGAATTCATCTGTTAAACTGTGTGTCAGTTAAAACAGGCTGTAACTGTGAGGAGATGATTTTCAGTGTTAAACACTCGGAGCTTCAGCAGTGACGGAGGCTTAATCTCACTCATCATGACTCTTCAGAGTGTGGAATCAGAGACTTCAGCTGCTGGGTTTTAGGAACAGGTTGATCATCTTGGTCACAAACTTTAATTATCTGCAGCGCTGAGCTGTGTGAGGAAATGTTTTTCGATTCAGTCAAATTCAGGATTTATTGCTTTATTTGATTTGGACACGTTCGCTAGGCAACAGAGATTTACATTAAAAAAAACAAGATACTGACTCGAACATTTTGGGCTCGTCTTTGTGGAGGTTACACAGACTGTAGTCGGAGGTTACTGACCTCAGCTGGATGAAGTAAAGCAAACAGACTGCACTCGTCACACCTGTTAGTGTGTCACGGTTACGGTTTAGTAACAAACTATAACCAGTTCCCTTTCAGTGGTAAAATACTTGTTCTGTATTAAGACAAAAAGACACAGGCACAAACCAGTGGGTCACCAGAGCACAGTCAAAGGACCAGACCAATGTTTCTCCACCTGTTAGCTAGTTACCACAGTTACAGTGAACGCCTCACATCACGTCTCGAAGCAGACTGTGGTGTTTCTGATCAGTCAGTGAACCAACCTGTTTCACTGCAGGATGAAAATCAGTCAGCTCATCAGCTCTGACTTTTCACCTGATGCTCTGTGATGAGTTCAGGTGTCGTGTGTCGTTTTAGAACTGAAGCTTCTGATTAGTGAAGATTTGTCTTTTCTTAAATTGGAAATGTCAAACAAAACAAGTGATCAGCAGTCAGCAGACTAACGGAGCGTTAAATCATCCGGTGCAGAGGATGGATAAACCCACTCTAAACACCAACACTACAGCCTGCTTTTATATTTGACACAAAAACCCCTGAAAGCATCAGACTGGTCCTTTAACTGCGGCGTCCTCCAGGCTGCTACATGAAGTCAGTGCAGACAGACTGAATCCCTCAGTTACTCTAACACCCTGCAGTACAGCCTGCAGTCTGCTGTGTTGTAACTTGGCATAGTAAAGAGTGAACCGCACGTTCAGTTTGAAACACACACTTATCTCCTAAGGCACAGTTTTCCCAATCTTTGTCCAGTGAAGCGATGAGCGGCGGCGTCTGTGTCTCAGCAGCATTTCTTCCCTCTCTTCCTGCGGTCTCGGTCTCTCTGGGCGTTGATGTTGACCGTGTCCTTCTCCCGCTCTCGCTCCCTCTCCGCTCGGTTCTGGCTCTGCTTCTTGGCCCGGAGCACCATGTGGGTGAAGGCCATGAACATCTGAACACAACAGAGACAGGAACTTTAGAACGTCTACGCATCGAAGAGGCAAATCACTTCATACGCTGTTACATGAACAGTTACCTCCTCTACGTTGATGTTCTCTTTGGCACTCGTCTCAAAGACTCGAACACCCACCGACTCCCCAAAACGCACTGCATCCTGGGTATCCACCTGTTTCCTGGCGGGGTCGTCGTTCTTGTTTCCCACTGAGGAAAGAAGCAGGAGCTTTATCTGCACGTCAACGACGACAAAGGCTGATTCCAGTTTATTATTTTCATCAAACTCAAACTCCTCCCCTTCAAAGTGTTACAGCTCATTAAGAGTGGTACTTTTTGACATATTAATAAACTTTGAACTTCCTGAGGAAGCAGGAACTTCTCCAGGAGCGTTTTCACTCAAACTTTATTTTTACCTCAGCTAGTGAAAGTTTGATTTAGTTTTGGTTCCTGGGTCATAAAGAAGTTGGAGCAGAGCAGCGGACTCACCCAGGATCTTGCAGACGTTGTCACAGTTCTGGGAGATTTCATTTAACCACCTCTTAACATTCACAAATGACTCTGGATTTGTCACGTCGTAAACAATAATGACCCCGTGGGTGTTCCTGTAGTACCTGGAGAGAGAGGGAGGACACAGAGAGTCAGGTGACACAGGTGAGGCAGACTCCTGAACATGAGATCTGTTCGAGTGTGGAGATGCTCACGTTGACGTGATGGTCCTGAATCTCTCCTGACCCGCCGTGTCCCAGATCTGCAGCTTCACCCGCTCTCCGTCGATGTCGACCGTTCGGATCTTAAAGTCCACGCCGATGGTGGTGATGTAGCTGCCTGCAGGAGACGGAGGAGCCGTCAGACAACAGCAGCACAGATTCTGAGGATCACTTCTTCACTTCCTGAAACAGACTCGCTTCCTTTCTATCTGTGAATATAATGTGCTGCTTTGTGCCTGTGACGACCTGACTGGTTGGAAAGTGAATATTAACGTGCTTTTACTTCTGTTTAATCCAACATCTGCTGAAGGAGCATCAGGAAACCACAGTGATGATTCCACCTTCAGCTGAAGCAGAGGTTTAATAATCAAAGATCACGTGTCAATAATCAATATTTCTGAGGAGGGTTGTTGTGATTCTGAATGAAAAGTTCCAGATTTGACTCCATGTTTTCACCCTTCCCCCAAAACGCCTGTGTGTTGTGTTAAAGGCTGCGGAGCTGGCAGGTCAGGACAGCTCCGATAAACCCTGCAGATAAGATGACTCGTCTCCATAAAATGCTTTACCTGAACACAGAGCCTGATCTCTGCCAGTCTGAGCTTTCTGTCCAGACTCAAGTGATTTCCTGACCTGAGGAGGTTTATTAAATACGAGCTGCAGTTTGACTTTCAGTTGTGAAAACTCACCAGAGAAGGAATTGTCTGCGAAGCGGAGGAGAAGGCTGCTTTTCCCCACATCTGAGAGAGAGAGTGAGATCACAGGGACAAGATTAGCACCTAGCTCGCTCTGAGGAAACGAATGGGACCAATCAGGAACAGACAAACCGGTTCTGTGTGAGGTTTACTCTCAGAGCGCTGAGACCATCCCATCCTGCCCACAGCCTGCTTCCAGTAAAGGCAGAAAATAAATATGACGGCCTGACAAAAGTGAAACTATGCAAGAAAGAAGAGCAGGCTGAGCTCAGAAAAAATGAAACTAATCAGCTGTGAAACGCCCAGAGAAGCAGAGTGAAGCAGCAGAGTTACTCTCCTTCTACAATAAGAAAACATTAAGAAAAGGCTGAATGTCTGCAGGCACAGAGGAAAACATCGTCATTTATCACAGTATTGATTGCATGATACAGAGTCCCAGAGGCGACAAACAGGCCTGACATTTCTGAACACATCGATAAATAATCATTCAAATGGTTCGTTAAAACACGACTAAACAAACCCAGATCACAGACCGGATCAACGCTGCCTGAGACCGTCTCCACTGAACTGTATCTGGGCCTCACAGCAGTGATACAATGAAATCTAATCGCTGTTCCTGCAGGGAGGAAGGTAATCTACAATGACTCAGCATTTCCTGCAAAACGTTCCCAACCTTAAGCATGCACAGCACCTCCAAGAGAAAACAGCAGAGTACGTCTGACAGCTCGGAAACCTGCAGCAGTTTACAGCTTCGTTTCATCAGACGCTTTTATCCAAGATGATAAAAACTAAGTAATAAACCTGTTCAATAAAACAAAGTCCAGGGAGGTGAATTTAGGCAGTGAAGAGTCAGCTCAGGTGTGGGTTAGGGTTAGAGGTTCAGTCTAATGCTCCTGAGCTTCAGTAATAAACCAACATCTGATCACTGACGCAGCTGTTTCCTCTCAGACAGTCACATGAACAAAACTCAAATAAAGACGTTAACCTGTGACAGAGAACAAACACCTGACCACATTTAAACAGTGACGTGCTTCTTCTGAGCTCAGTGTTGTTCAGCCTCAGATCTTTGCAGAGGTCAGTTCTGACGATCAGAGAGCTTCACCATCAACATCACAACACGTGTCCTCTCCTGCAGTCCGCTCCCTGAACGCCTCACCTCACACAACCTCAGTCATCTCAACAAAAAACACCACTCTGAGATATCTAGCTCATTAGTCTGTGACTGAAACCAGAGCTTTCTGAACTGATCATATAATCAGTCTATTTTCACTGCAGGTTGTGAGCGTGACTGAAACGTTTCATTTGTAATCGAGCAGCTAAAGAGGAACATGATTTAAAGCATCGTGCACAGCCTATTAATGTGATTTGTCTCCTCTGGGACTCCGTAGACAACAGGCTTTGTGAATAACTATAAAAGCACTAACTGGAGTCTCCAATGATGAGCAGTTTAAAGAGATGATTGTAGTCTTTCCCCGCCATCTGGATGGCCTCTGACTGAATTTCCAAGTAAAATCAGTTTCATAGGAGGAGGTGATGTTCCTGCTCCTGTTCCTGTCGTTTGTTTGTTCCACCTCCCGATGCTACGAGCTCAGAGCAGCGCAGGAGTTTGTCCAGAAATCCCAGGCGTTCCCGTTCCAACGAGAGAACATTTCCAGTTGATTCTCTGCACGGTTTAGTTTGAGTTTCAGTTCAGATGTTCACATCAGTCTCTTTGGTTTCAAAGTGAAACCACAGCAGCCGGCAGAACATGGAACATTTCTTCAGAGCGCTGCAGTTATGATTCATGCTTGACGGCTACGACCGGCCGCGTGGTTCCACCTTAGTTCCAGTTCCACCCAATGAAACTCCTTCAGGGGATTTCCAACTTGTGACGACTCATCAATTTTGACATCCACAGTGTGTCAGTGCAGCGTGGACACTCCCTCCTTCGTCCCTTGGATGCACTCCCACACTGAGCGTCACGTCTTCACTGAGCTCTACGCATCTAAACACTGACACTCACTCATCTAAGGCTCCATGATGGAGGGATCAGACGTTTGGTGGTTGTTGCTCTGTCAGCCAAATGAGTGGGTGACGTGATAAGTGATTGTAAATCCAGTTATTGCCCTGAACTCCTCCTCTGCTCCCTCATTAACTCCATCCCTTTTTTAAAAGAAGTGAGAAACAGAGATGTTCCTCTTTTCGAGGCGGTGCAGTAGTGGTTACATCTGCTGAGGTTCCTTTGAGTTGATCCCTTAATGTCACTTCAGTTCCTCTGGTGGTTGGGTAAAAAGTTGACCATTCCCTGTTTCATTACACAGAGAGGGTCTCACTTCTCTCCTCTTTAGTCCAGGTTTAAAAGGTGCTAAACAGAGAAAGGGGAGAGTAAATGAGGTTAGATCAAATCACACCGATGAATGCAGCTCAGTTCATTTTTGATAGCTGTGTCCCTCCTTACCTCCCTCCCTGTTCTTCAAACAACAGCTGAGTCACTAAATATAACTTCCTCACCCTGCCCTATCCACCCCCCATCCTATAACTTAGCTGGGTTAGCTAGGAAACAACAATAAGAGTCTAAAGCTAAGCTACATTAGGGAAGGAGAGCTAAGCTAGCTAACGCTGGGACAATTTTCCATGAAAACAGGAAAGGCTGCCTTTCAAAGTAAATAATGGGACCTTCCTAATATGAGTGAATCTAGCCCCAGTAAGCGACCCTTGGCCTCCAGAGGCGACTGCGAATCGCCGCTTAAAAACTTTTCAATAATGATTTTTTGTATATCAGCGAAGGTAAACACCTGATCCAATAAAATTACAGCTCTTATTGAGTCTTTCACTCGTCACCCATCAATTCGGCTTATATGAATTCCCCCAAACTGCATTTGTTTTATTAAAAATATGTCATTTGAGTATTAGTTTTTTCCGCTTGGTCCGGAGCTCGGCGGCGTTAAACCAGAGACGCTGCAGAGGGACTTTGGTTTAACTGAAGGACAGATGTGTGACATACAGCAAAAAAAAAAAAAACCACTGAAGTTAATGCACCATTGTACATCTATACACGACGAATTGAAGTATGATACCCACTGTTTGAGAAAAAGTATTCAGTCGTTTAATATGAGGTACGAGCACTTGCCAAGCTAATTTTTGCTAAGATTTTGAACGCAGTTTGGCGTAAAATTCCCCCGAACGCGTCAATCAGTGCAGGTCAACTGAGAGACATCTACAGCACTACTGGTTCAACGGAAGACTAACGTTAAACCTTTATATAAATCTTGTAAAGAAACAGCTGCAAAGAGACTATATTTTATTCATATGGTTGTAGTCGAGCCGTTGGAGCACGAGGGTTTGTGTGTGACCATCAACTCACCTTGTCCTAGAACGTCAAGCCAAATTCCCCTTGAAAATCTCTTACTTTACGGAAATTCAAATTAATGCTGCTACAGCTCAGCCTTCTTTACTCGTGAGGACAGGTGAGTAGCGTATTAAAACACGCTCTTCAATTCGGCGCACATTAAATAACATCATACTCACTTGTCTGAACGTTAAACGACAGTTTATTCCAACGGTCGTTTAAGTTTTCAACTGCCAAAACATTTTCCGTAGGTGGTGATCCATGAGCGGTATGAAACAGCAAATTAAACAAAAATGTCTTCACGTTAAGCGCTGACTACTTCAACCGAAATGACAAAGAAGTCATAACAACACATAAAATGTCTTTTTGTGTGTTTTACGGTGTGTACCGCTGCCTACAACCAAGAAAACGTTACAACTTCCAGGTTTTTCTGATCCAGTCTGGAGTGACGGTCTCCGGGCCTGACCCCGGCCTGCCTGCCTGCCTGCCTGCCACCGACTTGCTCTCAACACCCAAGACGTCAGAAAACTTCACTCCCCCGGAGAAACTTTGAGCGAGCCCGTTTAGAAACACTTACCGCGGTCGTCTCGTGTACTCGGTGCCCGTCCGGTGGGTCATGTTGACGGATCCGCGGTAGACGGTGTCTCTGTCCCGGTGAAGTCCCGCTGGATCACCGCTCTGGTCGGAATGTCTCTCCGCCGACCACACCTGACTGTCTGCAGCTGATGACCCACTCTCATCATCTGATGCTGCGTTCACGTCATGTGGGAAAAACCTACAGTCTGTGCCACCGCTGTGTCATAACCCAGGGTGAATTATTTTATTGAATAGACTGAATCTAACTCATATGAGGTTATAAAAAAAAAAGAAACAACAAAAGAGGAGACAGCTAATAATAAAAAAGGTTAATCATGGAATAGTCATGTCCACAATTTTGATGCTTTTTTCGTCCCTGTAGTTCTTTAAAATTAGATTTGATCTCATTCATGAACCACTAATGTCAGCATCTCTACAGGAAAAGTCATAAAGGGCTGATTAAGCCTGTGCCATTTTAAACAAAGACAAAAACATCAACTCTGACAAATTAGTTTACAAGATCCAAACCATGTCTAACTCAGCCTTGTTTATTTCCACTAAAGTTAAAACATCTTACTTACACCTGCTTGTGTTTGACGTTTGCACAGTGAGTTTATATCAATAACTCTGGAGTTTTAACCAAAGCTGCTAAAACACAGTGTTCAAAAACTGACTAATGTGAGAGGATCCTGCTGGTAAAGACACGCCACACACCGATGTCGCCATCCCAGTTTCAGTGTTGCAACAGCAGCTGAATCCAGTGTCCGGTCACAGTTAACGTTGGGTAATTCTTCCGTCCACAGCTCGGAGGTTTGAGCAAACACTGCCCATATTAGTTTGTAATACTCTGAGTTTCTGAGGCTCAGAGGATTAAGATCTGTCAGGCTTTGGATGCAAACAGGAAACACTCCCTGGGATTTGTTGACAATAAGAAAACTGTAAATATCAGACTTTAGGTTGGATGGATCACACCAACTGAATTTCACACAAATAAAATGTACAATTGCCTTTTATTATCATTAACCATTTTTAACAAAGAAATTAACCACGTTTCAGTTTCTGCTCACATTAAATGGAGGTCGCGCATCTGTTACATGATAATAACCAAAATACAGACAGCTCATATCTACAGGTCGAACGCAATCAACGGTACAAGTACAGAGAACATTGTTAGAGTTGAATTTTACGTAGCTGTGTTCATGTGAGTGAATGTGTACGATTCTTATTCAGCTCATAAAAATAAATGTACAAGCCAGCCTCGGTCGTCCCTGCTTAAAAAAAACAAACACATTGGTGATTACTGTGCGGCGGCTCAGAAACAAAATGAGTCCCCTGACATTCACAGATGTGTATCTACTGACCGCTGGCTGTGAAGTTCATGTTGTAGCCCGGTTCAAACCAGCCCAGAGGTGAACGGAGGAACAAACGAGAGGAAGTAAGGAGGCGTCTCTGAGCCGTCAGCTCATTTCCTTCGTCTGCTGGTCGACGAGCGGCTCGGTGACTGCCTGCTGCCGCTCCTACCAGGACAGGGGAAAAGACTAATCAGCACTTCTACTGAACATTTCCACAAACACTGCAGGTTCTGTGCAGAACAGGCACAGAGGTACATGAGAATTAAGGCATCCCACAGCTGGAGAGAGCTGCAGCACTGATCCTGAAACCATGGAGGTCAGCTAGCATGTTAGCATGTTAGCTCTTCCTGTTGTCAGTGTGTTTCTGGTTAAATGTCTGAAATAAGGTCTGTGGTTTTAACACAAGCTCAAGACATTTTCAGGTTTGATTCTCCGACATAAAATGGGTCAGTAAATCCCCCACTCCTGATGTTTGAAGCTTTTACGTGTCTTAAAAAAGGCGGTTGCTAACGAGTGTCTAAATGAGACTACAGAGGTTGTCGGGGACGTTAACATGAAAACCCATCTACTCACCAGTCCACCTTTACAGCCTCGTTGTGTTTCTACTCACGCTCTTTCAAACTCTCACTAACTTTCTAAGAAGAAAGGCTTTTGGAGAAGAGCTCAGAGCTAAATGAAATGACCAGTTGGAAGCTTAGTGGTGGAGACGTTGACGTCATGTGACCGTGGTGTAGTTGGTTTATAGCCTAACATTAGCTTCTTACTTCAAACATCAGAACAGTGGTGTTCATCTGTGAAGATGATCTGATCAACTAAACCTGAAGGATCAGAAACTTTAGCTGCTCACTGTTTATTTTCTGGAATAATCAGAGTCAGGACTGTGTCTCAGGGTTAGGGTTAGGTCTCTGAGGGTACAGACCTGCGGCTGGGTGAGGACGGTGCTCTCATGTATCTTGGAGGAGAATAACTGAGTGAGCGAGAATCTCTCAGTGAATCAGCCGGCACCCTCTGAGGCCTGACAGGGCTGAGAGCAGAACACAAGTGTCAGAGTTTAAAAAGAAAATGATGATGATGTATCTTCTATCATTAGGTTCTTTCTTCTGCTTTTTTTCTTTTCATTATCAAATCACTCTCCACAAACCACCAGAAAACAATGTCATTGTTGTGGTTACATGTGGGACAGATTCACTTTGAATCACGTGTTCATTAAGTGAAGTCATCTTCCTTCCTCAGACTAGAGCAGCCATTTTTACCCTTTACATAACAACGTCATCAGTATGACTTTATCTGTGTTTGAGACCCAAACAAAAGCTTCAGGAGAAAAGGGAGTGTTTTTTCTCCTCCTCTCACCTCTTGTTCTTTGTTTCCTTTTCATTGTCAGAGGAGGAGGATGATGAAGGAGAACTTTGAGCTTTGGTTGTTTTACTGTTAAAAACAAAAAGGTAAATGTTACCAAGCAGTGTGTAAATGTTTAATCTGTTTTATTATAATCTGATCATGAAAACATTTCCTGCTTACCTCTTTCCCTGCTCCACCTCAGAGTCAGAACTGTCTGAGGAGGAGGACGAAGACGAGGAAGAGGAGGAGGATGAAGAGGAGGAGGAGGAGGAGGAGCTGCTGCTCCTGCTGCTCTTCTTGTTTGCTTCCTTGCCGTTGACAGCGCTCTCACTCCTCGCCGTCTGCTGTGGCGGCTGAGGGGCCGGCGGCGACTGCTTCCTGCTTGGACCACGTGACGACTGTTTGGCGTCTGATTGGCTGCCAGTCGGAGACCTCCTGGAGGTCACGTCGGAGCGCCTGGAGTCTGACTGGGAGCCTCTCCTACCTGAGGGTGGAGCGTGGGAGGAGGAGTCTTTGGAGGGGCCCTGTGAGGAAGAAGAACGACTTTTCTGCTCTCTGTCCTCCTTCCTCTCGTCCTCTCTGTCTCTTCTCCCGTCTTTCTCTGCTGAGGTTTTTGTCTCTTTCCTTTCTGGAGGCGGTGAGGGGGAGGAGGAGGAGGACGAGGAGGAGCTGGAGGAGGACGAGGAGGAGGAGGACCTGCCGGGTTGACGAACATCTTTTGGGGGCAGTTGCTCCTTTTCTCTCCCTCTCTCCTGTTCTACCTCCCTCCTGGTCCTCTCCTGTTCCCTCTCTCTCCCTCGCTCTCGGGAGAGGGAGCGACTGCTCCTCCTTCGCCGCTGAGGGGAGGGAGAGCGACGAGACCTGGAGGGTCAAAGTATTAGAGACAGATGATTTTCAGCTCCTCAACATAAAGAGAGATGCTGCTGTGACCACGCTCATTATCAAACTTCAGTTACTCAAACACGGCAGTTGCGAGGCGTTCTGGTCTTACCTGCTGGGGGGGCTTCTCCTCCTCGGGCTTCTAGACCTGGACCGGCTGCGCCTCCTTGGACTTCTGGATCTGGATCTGCTCCTTCTGGCCACCCGCTCACGTTCTCTGTCCCTCTCTCGTTCTCTGTCCCTCTCTCTGTCTCTGTCCCTCTGCCTGTCTCTCTCCCGGTCTGACCAGGTCGGAGGAGGAGGAGGAGACGCTCTCCTGGATCTGGACGGGGGTTCCTGATACTGCCTTGGTGGAGTGCGACGGGCCGGGGAGGCGGCGGCGGTGGTTTTCTGGGGCGGAGAGCGTGACCTCCTGGCTGGAGGGCTGGATCTTGGAGGCCTCCTGTCCCTCCCTCTCTCCCTGTCCTTCACCTCCACCCTTGTTTTCTCTGCCTCGCCCTCTGATGGTGGGTGCCTGCTGCTGCCTCTGTTGGGTGGGGAGGGAGGAGGACTGGGGCTCTCCGTCTGTGTGGGGCTGTATCGCTCCTGGCCTTTTGTTCGTGGAGGGTAGCTCTCAGCGGCAGCTCTGTGAGGAGGTCTCTCCCTCTCTCGTTTATCTTTCCCATCTTCTCTGTCCTTCTGCTGACCGTCTGGGTCCGTCGCCCTCGGACACGGAGGCCGAGCCCTCCTGTCGTCCGTTGGTTATATACCTCTGAACTGCAGCCCCGATGGAAGCTGGAGCGTTTTTTGCAGGGCTAGCTTTCTCCCTCCCTGCTGACCCAGCCTTCTTTGCCTTTGGTCTCATCTTCAGAGGATGAGGATGAGGAGGAAGAGGAGGATGAAGATGAGGATGAGGAGCTGTCGCTGTCACTATCGCTGCTGCTACTGCTGCTGCTGCTGCTGCTGCTGCTACTGCTGCTGCTGCTCTCCTTTCTTTTCTCCGCCTGTTTCGCCTTCTCGTCGCGTTTCTCCTTTCTTGGAGGGCTTCTCGTCTTCTCCTGTCTGTCGTTCACGTCTGGTCTTTCGCTCGTGCTTTTCTCTGCGGGTCTTGATCCATCTCTCCTCGTCTCTGCAGACGATCGGACAGCCTCGCCTCTCTTCCTGCCGCTGTCCTGACCTCGCTCTCGGTCTTGTTCCTCCTGTTTGTTCAGATGCCTGTCCCTCTCCTTGGTGCTCTCCCGCTCTTTTTCTCTTCTCCTCTCGTTCTCTCTTTCTCTTTGACGCCCGTTGGTGACGGGTGAACGAGAGGAGGGTGACAGTGAATCGTGAGATGGTTCTCTGTCCCTTCTCCTCTCATTTTTCTGTTGACGAGGAGACACCTCCCTCTCCTGTCTCTTCCCAGCATCTTTCCTGTTCTCCCTTTCATTGGGCGCCCTGGGTGGTGGATCTCTCTCAGTCCTGCGCTCCCTCTCTCCACTCCTCTCCCTCCTTGCTCTGTCCTTTTCAGGAGGAGGAGGAGAGGGGGACGAGGAGTCATGCCTTGTCTTTTTGTCCTGTTTATTCCTGTCTTTTTCCCGCTCAGCGTCTCTGCTCCTTTCGCTCCTCGTCTCCTGTCTAGGTGGACGAGGAGGAGGTGAGGGGGATGAGGAAGAGTCATGTCTGGTCCTCTGAGGAGCGCTCTCCTTTCCTTTGTCCCTCTTTTCTCTGCTCTTTGAGCGCCTTCCTCTCTCCACATCTCTGCTCCTCGAACGCCTCGCTTTCTCCACCTCTCTGCTCCTCGAACGCCTCGCTTTCTCCACCTCTCTGCTCCTCGAACGCCTCCTTTTCTCCACCTCTCTACTTCTGGAGCGCTTCCCTCTCTCCCTCTCATTTTCTCTGCTCCTTGATCGCCTTCCTTTGTCCATCTCTCTGCTCCTCGAGCGCCTTCCTCTCTCCCGCTCCTTGTCTTTGCTTCTTGAACGCCTCCCTTTCGGCATCTCTCTGCTTCTGGAGCGCCTCCCTCTCTCACTCTCCCTCTGTTTGCTCCTGGATCTCCTTCCTTTCTCTCTGTCCCAGCTTTTTTCTGTCTGCGGTGGTGGAGAAGGGGATGAGGAGTCGTGTCTCCTCCTGGCAGAAGTCTTCTCCGTCTCGACTGGTCGCTCTTTCTCTCTCTCGAGATTGGACCTTTTCTAGATGGCGGGAAAGATTTATTGGTGTTATTTTGTACTCGCTCTTCACAACAGAGTAAAAAACAGATCAGTTCACAGTTAGTCTGGGATATTCCAGCCTTACCATCTCTCCTCCCTGACGATGTGGGCTGGGCTCCTCGTAGCCCCGTCTTCTTCTGTCCGGCGATCTCTCCCGTCTTCCATCATCAGCTTTTCTTGCAGTTTGGTCCTGGTGACGTGACCTCACTGGAGCTGGAGACGGGCTGTTAATGTCACAGAGGGGAAAAGACACAGATACTGAGATCTCCCTGTGCCTCGGGCTTGGCTCAGTATAATCCTACAGAAGGTTCAGTGTGATTCAAACTGACAGGTTAATACAAAGTTTATTCATTCAGAAAACATTTTTGAGATTGCCTCTACGTTAGTACTTAGTTCTGGGACTTCTGTTTTCACCTCGTACCTGTGAGCGGAGCTGGAGGAGACACTCCTGCGTCGCGCTGCCTTTCCTTTTGGAGGACTCAAACTTTCACTCTTTTTTCTTTTTTTCTTCGACACCTTCTGTTTCTCATCGGAGGAGCTGTGGGAACAGATCCACACATAAACCCATGCTTTCAGTCATGACACATAATGTATGCATTTGTTAGAAACAAAAATTAAACTTGTTGAGCTACAGTCGTCGATAATACAAACAGACCTCTACAGTATGATCCTACATGGATTTCTTATGAGACAAAAGACGATGATTTAAATACACCTACCTCTCTTCTTCTTCAGACTCTTCTGACGCCTCACTGAAAGAGAAGTTTTCCAGTTAACAATCACTGTAAATGTGAAATCACTCGGTGAAACATTAAAACTAAAGAGAGTGGAGGAGTACCGTTTCTTTTTCTTCTTCTTGGATTTCTTCTTCTCTTTGCGAGGAGATGGGGAGCGACTCTCTGAGCTGCTGGGAGAGGAGACAAAGTGTCAGACCCACTCGTCTCAGGTCTGTTTGTGTTCTTATCAAGTTCATTTTCTCACCTGTCTCTGTTCTTGTTTTTCTTCTTCTTCTTCCGACTGCGTTTCTTGGGAGGAGAATCTGAATCATCCGAGTCTTCCACCAACCTGAGAGAGCAACAGACCTTCAGTCAGGGACAGGACTGATGCTGGGTGATGGGTGAGCAGACTAATAAATAAGATCAGCTCTATAGATCAGTTTTATATTAATTTCAGTGTGGACTAAGAATGGATGAGTCTCTCTCTTTAAATACCTGTCTGTTACAGCCCCTGCTCACAACTGCTTTTTCATACAAAACATGTTCAAAATGAAGAGAGGAAACGACACAGGTTTTAAATTTGCTGAAGCTGATTCTCACAGAAAACTGCAGAAACACAAACCAGCTGCTGTCTGGAAGGTAAAACACACAACCTAAAATTCAGTACAAACTAAAATCATACACAACTTGAAGAACCACAGAATGATTCTTCTGTAGATTAAATCAGGAAAAAATAAATCACAACTGCTTGTAGCAGTGACCACACCCTCAATACAACACAAGTAGAACAGCAGCACATTGTGTTTATATTGATTACTATTGACTGTCTAGTGTTGTATTGTCAACATCACTAATTATCACACTAGCTGTTGTGTTTATGTAATCCTTCAACTGACTGTATCTTTTTATCTGTGTTCTCATATATCATATATTTTTATTGGCTGAGATACTAGACTGACATAAAAAACACCAAGTAATCTGATGTGTACGACAGCACTGTAGGTGTGTTTTGTTCTTGTCCTGCTCACGTGTATTTCTGCTGCTGCAGCCTCTCCCTCTCCAGACGTTCCTGTTCTCTCTTCTCCTTCTCTTTCTCCTTGCGGTCGGCGTGGAAGGACGATCCGTCCACGTAGTCGCTGGCGATACCAAACGCAGCACGAAGGCGGTCGTTCTTCTGCTGGTTGGCTGCAGCCAGGGCATGAGTCTCTGTCACCCTGAGAGAAACAAACAAACAGCTTTCTGTTACCAACACTGTGCATTAGAAACCAGTGAGGTGCTCTTAGTATTCACTAAAAAGACTAACAAAGCATTGCAGAGCAGCCACAGTGAACCATTACTGAAGAGAACTTCAGGTTGTTTCCCAGTGTTGTACTTACGTTGGTCTCTCGGTGGTGGCAGGAGCTGGTTCCTGCTTCTCCTGCAGCATCATACGGAAACTGTTCACCTTCTCCTCAATCTCCTCAGCAGAATACCTGACCATCCAAGCAGAGAGCAGGTTTGATCAATGCACACAAGTCAATCTGATCTAGATACTTCTATCTTTGTTTACTAATAAACGTGCGACTGATTAAATAACTCAGCTCAGGTGAGTGAAAACCTGTGTACTACAGAAGCCTGATGGAAACACAGCCTGTTCTTTTACCCTTGCTCCTCCATCATGTCTTGCAGCTCGGCACACTTGACCTCCAGCTGCCTCTTCCGTTGGTGCTCCAGGATGTCAGCATTCGGCTGCCGGTTCAGCTGACTCTCCAGCCTCTCCCGGTCCTTCTCATCCCGCTCGCCGCCGCGCTCGTCCCGCGGCCGTTTGACCCGCAGGCTCGACAGGTTGCGCTGCACATAGCCATTGGTGCCACTGCCCCGCGGAGTCGTCAGGCCAATCCCATTGTACATGGCTCTGCAAAAATAAATCAGGGGTGTGATGAGTGTTTGAACAGACCACAGGATTTAGGCACCACCACCCCTCAGTATTACAAACCAAAAGCAGATATAAAGAGTAAAGACATTTATTAGTGTTTATTAACTAAAACCCCATTTCACCCTGCTATTTTTAGCCTTTGTTTTTTTTCTAGTTGAAGGATGTGAGTCATATTTTACATGAAGCTGAGATAACCACTTCTTTAGGACGGTCCACACTGATTGTCTGTAAGGATACCAGGAAGTGGACAAATCCTTCTACAAACACCTCTCTAAAATACAGAGAGAAACGTGAGTGACGCATTTTAACTAAAACAAGCCTCGGCAGTTTAACACTTTGCCACTTGAAGCACATTAAAACATCGAGGGACTTACTTATCTAAAATGGCTGACATAAATAAAGTAGTGGCGACTCGGGATCACTGCCGTGAAGTCCTACACTACATGAAAATAGTTTAGAAAATGGCAGACACACCTTAAATCCTACTATCACTGAAACATCAACACAGTCGGTTATAATTCAGGCGGCATTTTGTTGTCACAGTTTTGAGTGACCCGAGTTTCTCGCAACGTCTTCCTGTTGCTGAAGGGCTTATGAAAAATGTAATGGATCTCTGTGCCTCTCCTCAGGTCTAAACACACATTCTTACTCAGATCTTGAGAATTTACTCAAGATAGAAGCATTTTGTCGCGCATTAACACGTGCGCCAGAACAGGCCTGTTGCTACGTTTCAATGTTAGATAGCAGATTTATGATGACTAACGCTGAGGCAGAAAACCGGATAAAACATTGGACTCACAAACCACAGCTGACGGACCTAAAGCTATCTGCTCTGGCACTAAGTTTATTCAACACTTTCTGGTTTTGCCGCTTTATGTTCCTAAAGGCCCAGCCACACTTGTGCGTAGCGAACATTTCCCAAGTAAGCTAGCTAGCTAACGTATTTGATACGTACCAGTGTTTTCTCCAGGAGCGGAGAGAAAACGGCGTCGGAAGGAATTTGACGATAAATAATATCCTATAGAATCAGACACCGAAACCGACCTTATAATGACTGCGTCTTCAGAACTTTTAAGAATAAACAAATACAATTAGTTAGCTTTCAGCTAGCTGGTCTGGTCCCCGACCACAGGAGGAACGAGATGAACGCCTGTGACGTCATACGCACGGAACGTACGATTAAAGGGAGATGCGTTCAGGGGAAAACGGTACAAGTAGACCTGTTTGTGTTTAGGGATTCAGTAAAATATAGTAAATGTAAATCACGCACTAGAGGACATCTCAAGATATTTCTAGTGGGGTAGTGTAGCCGTAAACGTGTATTTCAGTAAGCACAAACACCAAAGAATGTAGATTAAAAAGAAGTTGAAAAAGAATATCTGCAGTCTTTTCAAGGTTCACCTTACTTTGATAGAGACTGCACCTCTGTGGCAAAGAACAGAACTGCAGTTTCATCCTCTTGTGAAATATTGTTCAAGGATCAGACTACATTTCCCAGAATGCCGCTGTCTGGCTTTGACGCAAATTTCGAGATAAAAACATCCTGCCAGAGCTCGACCGTTAGTGACGCTGAGGCCAGTGGAGGAAGTGTGTGTTCCGCTGCTGCTCTGCGGGTCGTTTCTCTGCTAAATACACAGAAATAAAATTAAAAAAATCTAATTGACGGTGATTTAGTAACGATGGCTGAAGGCGACAACAAAAGTGCAAACATGCTTGTGAGTATAAACCAGATTTTCGTTTGTAGTGAATTTAAAGGCTTTCGTGGCTTGTGGGTGTGTTTATAACCGCGTTGTTAGCATAAACTGCTCTTGCTAATCTGGTGGCGTTCAAACAGCCGATGATGGCATCGGTTATAGATTCAGTTAAAGTGAACATTGCACCTCCACGTAGCGAGCAGCCTAACCAGATATCAGGCGTCATTATTTGACCGCTTATCAGAACATCCGTCCAAGTGCCGCCGCTGCGGTTTTGACGGTGACCGCAGCAAACAGCAGCTAGCCTGTTAGCTAGCTGGTGTAATACGCTTTACCCCGTTAGCTTCAGCAGAGACGTTTCCCTTTATAACCTCGCTAACGGGCGATAACGAGAACAGCTTCAGCTGCTGTATCTAATCTCAAAAAACCTGACGACATGTGTGGAGGACCCTGATCCTCTGGTGTTTGCTGGATGAGGATATTTACTGCACAGTCATGTTAACGGTGGAAAAAGCCGTCACCGCCTCCCTGCTAATGGTTAAAAGCCACACACACAAGAACATGATTTTAGACTTCAATAAACAGGGATTTTCTACATTTCTAACCCATTACTTTATTACAGGCAAAACCAGTTAGTTTCCCTGAACACCCATCATCGAAATAATGACTCCCAGGTCGAAGTCTGGTAGAATAAAGCTACTTTTAAGGTCGAGTTAAACCGAGAGACTGTAAATACGGTGTTTTTACCATCAAAGACGTCTTTAAATGTGTGCTTTTACACATACATGTTTTCAATATTAACTTCTAAATGTTTGAAGGTGTTTGTGGTATACAGTTAAAGGATAAAGTTGAATAATTTAATGTTGCATACCTCAGGACAAACTCCTGTCCTTGACCTTTTGAAGAGATCCCTGTTGTTGGAAAAAAAATAAATTTTGTCTCTAAGTTTTAAGAACAGGCAGATGAGTATAGTGGTTTTAGTTTGGTGTGTAAAGTGTGTTGAACTCTGTGTTCAGGCTCAGGAAACGGCCCAGCTGGAGGAGCAGCTGCAGGGCTGGGGTGAGGTGATTCTGGCTGGGGATCGTGTCCTGCGCTGGGAGAAGCCCTGGTTCCCTGGAGCCCTGATGGGCGCTACCACCGTGCTCTTCCTGTGAGTTCATTGTGCTGTGTGCTGTGTCACAGGGTTACACACAGCTAGGCGCATAGTTGGCATAGCACACATTTCCTCACTATCAGCAATGAAACAAGACAGGAAGTATCCAGACGAACTGAGCCTCTCCACACTGGTTTAAACTGTAATTCTCAGCTGGATAGAGTTGCCTGAAGAAGGAAACAGTGTAGATTATACCAGACTAGATTTTAATAAATGAGCTCAGGTTGCAACATTCTTTAGTCAGAGTAATTCTTCAATAACATTTTAGGTGAAGAATCCAAAGTAGAGCAGTGTTTTCTGTGGAGGTACTGAAAGCCTTTGTGCCGACACAGTGCATTCCTTTTTTAGATCCTAAATGTACACACCCTGCCTGTTAATCTCTGCTCCGCTCCTCCTGGATGGTTTTCAGTGTGGATGTGCAGGGCTCTCTCAGCAGCATCTAAAGACCACTGTAATAAAATGGAAGTGAATGACAGACCTGCTCTTTAATTTAAGCCTGTTTAATACAAACTGCTCTCACTTCCGTTTCAGCAGCTGCAGGAACAGGTTTCTAACCATGACTAACTGCTTCGTCTTCCTCCTCAGGCTGATTTACTACCTGGACCCATCAGTGCTGACTGGGCTCTCCTGCACCGTCATGTTGCTCTGCCTGGCTGACTACCTGGTGCCCACCCTCGCACCCAGAGTCTTTGGCTCCAATAAATGGTGAGAACAGGAGGATCAAAGTCATTAGTGGGAAAAAATAAATGGGGGTTTCCATTACAGGCTCACTTCCTGTCTTTAAGAATATGCCTCTGCTTCTAGTAGCCAATGAATCTGACATTGCTGCCTGTTTAATATACCTCTCACTGGGTCGTCATTGTTCTGATTTTAAAAGTGGAAAATTTGAGCTCTGAGATGTAAAATAACAAACCCTGCTTGTGCAAGATGCAGGTCAGTTGAAATGACCTATTTGTCTGGAGTCCAGCAGCTGCAGTCCAATCAGATCTTAGGAGGTGTTTGGAAATCTGAGTTTGCAGGATTTCAGCAGGTTTTGCTCGGCCAGGAAATAACAGAGTAACACTCAGAGTTAAAGACATGTATACCTGAAGATTCACAGTCTTTGATTGGAAACCAGACTGAAAACCAACAAGAACAAACTATAGAGAACAAAGTGTTGACTTCAGATGCTGTAAATGAAGCTGAGGCCTGAACCAGGACTTTGTTCTTTTGCTTTCTTGTTGTAGCAGAGTTCAAAGCTGGTGGTAGTGGTATTAAACAGGAACTAAATGATCCGTTAAAGACTTGTTTAAAAGCCAAAGGGCCATTTCAATGTCACTTTGGAGGTTAGGGGAGTTCTGTCTGACTTCTCTTTGCCATACTTAATATAACAGCCTGAACACTGTCACCTGAAACCGGCCCTATAGGTGTCCAACCACTTCATGGAGCTTTGACATTACACAGTGCTAACAGCAGCCCCTTGACTCAGCTGTGTGTGTTTGATGCTGAGAACCAGACACCCAGGACAGGATAGAGTAACAGCCTGCAGCTGGCACAGTGTGTTGGGACGCCTGTTGCCCAGCAGACGCCTTCAGCCTCAGTATATAACCCTGCCTCAGCAGAGCACGGCCTGCACTCTTTAGCTCTGCTGCACATTCCTCAGGCAGCAGCAGGCATTCTGGGTGTGTTCAGCAAGAAGCAGCACTGACTGTTATTGAGATAAAGAGCCAAGTGTTTTGTGTGCTACAGTTTTTAATGCAGCCCCTGATCTGTGGAGTCTGATCAGGATTCTTTGAGATGAGAGCATGAAGCTCAGGCTGCAGTTCACTCTGAGACTCCTGCAGAGTCGGACACATACATGAAGTGTCTGTATCGGAGCCTTCAGAGTCTGGTCACGGTTGTTGTTTGGCTTCTTTACAACAAGGACTGAAATAGGGAACGATGGCTAAGCAGAAAATGAAGCCCCCCCCCTCCTCCTTCCTCTAGTCAAGGTGGTCATCTCTGCTTCTTTACAGATCTGTGGGGTTTTATTGTCAGAGGATGAATCCTAACCACACAACTTAATAATATTTTGGTGATGACTTAAATTACATTAATTATCAAAATAGTAGGCGGTTCCTTTTGTCTGTCTGATGATCTCCGCTCTAACAGAGGTTACACTCTGTGAACTATCTGATGAAATCTGGGGATTTCTTTTCTTTGGGCACATTAGGAAATAAATGAATGCAACAGCTCCATCTGTGCAGTCAGGGAACTGTGAAGTTCCTGCAAATATCTGCAGCATGTCACATGTTTTTTGTTTTTTCCCTCTGGTGTAGAAGAGCTGTTCAGTCCAGATCTCAGTGAGTTTAGTCTTTGTAATCTCACCCTGGTCCTCTGCTCGTGTGCAGGACCACCGAGCAGCAGCAGCGTTTCCATGAGATCTGCGGTAACCTGGTGAAGACCCAGCGTCGCATGGTGGGCTGGTGGAAACGTCTCTGCGCCCTGAAGGAGGAGAAACCCAAAATGGTACGTTTAAAATGTCACATCCAATCTGAGCTCTAACACACAGACAAACTGCATTATCTGACCATTAGCTGCTGTAGACGTTAACCTGAGAGCTGTGTGCTCTGAAGCACTGGCTGCAGAGCTGCAGTAGATGGACCCTCATGTGCTCGTTACAATGGTGAGCTTTCTCTGTGCTCCAGATAAAAATACCCTCAGCTGATTTGGCTTTACTGCTCCACTTAGCAGACTTCAAACTGGGTTACAGGCTGTGTTAACCACCCAGCATGTCTTAACACTGTCTGACTCTCCTTTAAATCACATTCTCAGTCAGTGACTGCTGTGTTGGTTCCTGTAGTATAACAGCATGTCATTGATGCTCTGCCTGCTGTTAGTGTGTTGACTGTAACGTGACCTCCCTCCTCTCCACAGTACTTTGCCTCAGTGATCAGCAGCCTGCTCACAGTGGCCTGGATCGGACAGCAGGTGCACAACCTGTTCCTCACCTACCTGATAGGTGAGTGTATGACATCCTCAAGTAACCGAAGCCTTTTATCTTCATCCTCCTCCTGCACCGATGAAGGACTCCAGTTTCCTCGTCACCATTGTTAAAACCACTGACGTCGTTGTTGAACTGTGGCTGCCGGGGTGAGCCGCACACGTGACCTGACAGAAACAGGAAGTGATGTCTGTAGTCACATGAGCTCTGCCCATCATCACCAGGCTTCCTGGTACTGTGAGTCAGAAGTAGAGTAATAATGTGGATCAATACGTGGGTCCCTGACAGCAGACTGTTACAGGAGCAGCAGTAACATCTGTTATTAACAGCAGCTCTGCAGCATGTAGGAAGGAAGTATGCTTGAATAGCAGTGAAACTGAATTCCTCATCAGCTCGACTGAGTTTTAAAATGAACAGAGGACAAACAGTCACAGAGTTCCAGCTGCACAGCAGCGCCTCGGGGAGAGTGAGGGCTGGTGTATCAGCCGGTCTGTCGGCTGTGAGGGAGCCAGTCATCAGTTATGTAAGCTGAGACATGTCAGGTATTCATCTGAGGGGAAGACGATGCAGCAGAGATGACTTCAGAGTGTATGACTCACTATTCTTTATTTTAATCTGATTATGATGCAGCGTCCATCATTCATCAGTTGCCTAGCAGCAGCCACCACTTTAACACCAAGCTTATCATGTTCAGCTTCCTGTGTCAAACACAAGATCTCACAAGTTTGTTTTAAAGGCAGAAAGTTCAGGTCCCTCTGCAGGCTGTGATGTTGGTGAAAGACACAGTTAAAGTACAGAATTCAAACCCTGTGGTTCCTCTAAGTCTAACACCTTCATATTTGACCTCATGTTTGTTTGTGTCTCCCTCAGTGAGCTTCCTGCTGCTGCTGCCCGGCCTGAACCAGCACGGCATCATCACCAAGTACGCCGGCATGGCCAAGAGGGAGATCAACAAACTGCTCAAACAGAAGGAGAAGAAGAACGAGTAGAGGAACGTGTGGACGAAGAGGGGAATCCCTGAAAGATGAACCACGACATATAAAATGGAAGGTGGAAGGAAGTTGTTTTTAAGTGAAAGGTGAAAGAGTGAAGAGCCTCCTGCTTCCTCAGTCTCACACAGAGCAAGACACTGATGATGATGGTTTTTTTTTTCACATTGGATAAGTTTCATTTCTCCCTCACAACTCGACATTTCATCCACATCACACACTTCATTCTTCCCTTTTTGAATTTACAAATGCATGCAGCCTCCACATGAAGGTTCTGATATCATCACAAGTCCTCACTCACACACACACACACACACACACACACACACAGCACGTGCACAGTCACATACACAGAGCTCAGATCGCCCCTCTGTTTCTTGGTTTGTGTGCTGCGTTTGATGTCAGTAATGCTTTGAAGCCATTCCCTCTTAGACACAGTGACTACTGAGCAGTTTGTAGCATTACTGCCTCATTCTCAGCCTCTGATTCCTTCTTGTCACATGACAGCAGCTCATCAAAGTAGATTTTTTGCTTACTCTGCTTTGGTTGTGTTTAAACATAGTGCTGAAAACAGAACTGGATTAAAGGCAGAGCTCATCAGGAGTGAAACTGTTTGTAGATACAAGCCTACTGCTGAACCGCTGCTAGCTGGACTCTGTGGTCTATTAGCTCTTATATAACCCTGCAGTGTGTAACTGTTGTGGGGTGTTTGTGTAAATAGGCCTATCCCTCACTCTGTTCCTGTTAGTCATCCTTTTCTCTCTCTGTTATTTATGTGTTCTTTCCTCCTCCGTCTCCTCCTGGTCTCATCACTGTCTTTCAACTCATTTCATTATTTGTCTTTATTGGAAATCTTTATGACAATGAATAAAGTTTGATTTAAATGAATTTCTACTGGCCTGTGTTTATTCTCTTCACAAGCTGAGGTGCTGAAATGAAAGATGGAGCTGATGGTGGAAGGACTGTCGTACGTCTACATTTAAAACCAGTGGATAGATGTTTTATATAAGACTAAGACTCCGTGACTGTGGAGTGAGGACATTTCACTCTGCAAACAGAGTTATGTGCTGTTACTTCAATAAACAGATGAAGTGTTTCCCTCCAGGCCTGTTCTGTTTTTAAACATCTCAGAGGAGACACGTCTCACTGAGGATTCATTGTACTCCGCTTCATTCCTCACACACCCTGCTGTATGGAAAACCACAGAGTTGTATGATGTGAGAAATGAGATGATCAGGGAATATCATGAGTGAGCTGCTGTCCTGCTCCTCCACATTCACTACAACCATCAACTTTAAAAGCTTCAACAAACCAGAGGAGAGTCCTGGAGGAGGCAGGTTTTAATGGAGGGCTGCTTCCTGTCAGTAAGTTGTAATGTCAGTAGAGTCTGAGTGCAGAGCAGTCTGTCTCCCAGCGCCTCGCTGCCCACAGCGGCTCGTCTCTGATCTGTCTGCTGGGCTTCTCTGGACCAGCTGTCTGTTTCTGTTCACCTGCACACACACACACCACACACACACCACACCACCACACCACCACACACACACCACACCACACACACAGGTCCAATCTGTTACAACACACAAACACAACTTTATACGATGAAATGAGCAGACTGGAGTGTGTGTTTATGGACAAACCAGCAAATTAAAACACATTAAAGCTCAAGGTGCTTCATCACAAACTCATAAATAAATAGAATATTTCTATAAATCAGAACCTGCTCATTGATTTACCTGTAATAACCTGATATATCACAGTAAACATCCTTTGCAAAAACAAATAAATAAATCAATACCATGTGAATTTGGATGAGTGAAAACATTTGAGGCTAAAATATTACATATATATATTTCCTTATCAAGACCTCTGAATAAAGCCTTCAGCCTGTTTTATCATTTATTACATTTTAATGATTTAAATATTAAATATCTGCTGTATCAGTGTTGTGGTGTGTCAGAGAATAATCAGTGTTTGCTGCCCTCTGGTGGTCAGAGTCATGAACTGCAACACTCCATTTAAATTAGCTGCTATACAAAATCCCTCCAACTGATAAATGATCAACATATCAAACCGTTCTGGTTATGGCGTCACTCAGTCTCTACCTGTCAGTATGTTGTGTTGGTGCCACTGTGTCGGTCTGCCTCCGGCCAGCTGTGTCGAGCCGTCAGTTACCGGGGGGGTGTGCTCCAGTCTGTAGGTGGTCCAGTACTCAGACGGATCCTGTGGGTTGGTGATCTCTCTGACCGCCTGACCGCTGCGATATCGAGCCCAGTTTTCAGCCGTGGGGTCAGTTCTCTGGAGGAAGACAGGGCAGTTTATTTAAGATTCCAGGAAACACCAGAAACTAACGGTGCAGATATTTTAGATTAGTGATTGTGTCGGCAGTTTACTGGAGTAATGTGCTGTGGCCTGTGGACGTCTTTAGTGTGTGACAGCTGTGGACACTGCAGGGCTGTGACGTTGCTCAGATCCAGACAGTTGTGATGCTGTGAGGGGAAACCGGGGTCTCTCAGGTGGAAGATGAGAGGACGTCCGTCAGCCGACAGGCCAGAATAACTCTGACAGAGAGGACAGACGGGAGACGTGACTGAGGCACACTGAGCCATACGGCGGTTCACTGATGTATAGATGTGATGTGGACTGACCTGGGTGTGGGTAGTGGTGTAGCAGGGTGCTGTGTCGCCCAGGGTTAAGGTGCTCTGATGCAGATGTCTCGGTCTGTAGGTCTTTGTTTTACTGTGACGACGCCGACCACAGAGGGTCAAACTCTGGTCACCGTTCATCAGACTGTACATGTCGTCTCGTCCTCACTGCAGAAGGAAAACCAGAAACTAGCATCAGTCACAGCTCTGTGGAGACTGCAGTTAAAATGTTCCTGGTTTGATTAAATCACTGCTGGGAAACAGTGATTTAAACATCCTCTCCTCATGTAACACAACGAATCACAGGAGGAAATACAGTGACTGTGGTTTATAATCAACACAGAGCTCAGAATAAATCCCAGAAATCAGGGAAAAAAATAAATCCTCACATGGAAACAAAGAAATGAGTTCAGTCCTCTTCATCATGTGTTCTGTTGTTACCTACCTGAGATAAGTTCAGGCTGCTTCTGTGGAAACTTTGCTGTCATGGTGATGAGAAAACAAGAAAACTGCAGGTGAATCTCTGCCCTGTCATTTCAAACATGAACAGGAGAAATGAGTCTAAGTGTGTTGGACAAACTACAAACTTCCATTTACACACCAGGTTTTAAATCACCTCTGAAAACACAGTTACTGAAAGCACTCCCTCTGATGATGTGTTCATTACTGTCGTTTTTAACAGCTTTATTTAATTACAGTAAATGTGTCTTCATGTGTATTTACGTCTATACAGGTTGGTTTATGTGTAACGTATGTTTTATGTTTTGTTTATTCATTTTGTCCTGGTAAAGCACAGTGTAATGTTTTAAGTGCTGTAGAAATAAACTTTTTCAAATATTATCATTATTATAAAGTGTTTATAGAAGACTGTTGTATTGGACCACATTATTGTAGCACGTAATAAAGTGGAAACAGGGTATATAACCCAGATATCACACATACATGCATAGTTTTATAAAAGTAATGAATTCGTTTTAAGTGTAGGTAAACCTCATTGTTTATTGCTTTCTACCTCACTCTATAAATTAACTATCACTATAAACTATTAATTAAAAATGATTATAAATTATTATAATCATTTTAAATGTTATTATGAAATGTACAGCAAACTGCAACTCTATTAGCAAACTGTAATAGTAAAAAAATAGTATATAGAAGATGCTAATTATTTTTGAAACGTTGCTTTAATTTACACTTAATTTTTCTTTTTTATTTCCAGCTATTTATTCAGAGTCATACCCGATGGCGCCCCCTGCGGCCTGAGCAGGAACTGCAGCGGAGAGCCGCGGACAAGACGCCGGTGTTCGTTCATCTTCATCCTCCTCGGTTCAGTCGGTCTGTTAACGACACACCGTTCCACATAACCTGATCACCGTTAACGGCTGCTCACCGGACCGTCGAAAATGGCGTCTAACGGTAAGAAACGCCGCTAAGGTCTGTCTGGTGTTTGGAGGACAGGGACTGTTTAGCTAAAACTAGTGAATATCTTCACCAGGAGGAACCGGGACCGGGGACTAGCTGGGTACAGGACGGTAGTTAGCCGTCAGTTTAAGCTAGCTGCTAATAATATCTGTTGGGTCTTTGTATTTTCCACATATATCTGTCCCGCTGCTAGGAAACCTCACCGGATGGCTAACACCGGCAGTTAGTGTCGTTATAAACCGAGAATGCTCCGGGTTATTTAACGGTTAGCTTGACGGGTTAGCGTGTGCTACTGACCCAGTTCGTGATGGCGGCCCCGCCTCTCTGTGCTCAGCCTGGGGGTCCGGTTCACCGGTCTTTGTCTTTCAGGAAAACAACGTTGTACTGAGCGGTTAAATGCGGCCGCAGGAAGCGGATTTAATCTGACCTGAGATCTGATTTACATTTCAGATTACACAGTGATACTGGTCATCCCGGCGGTTTCTGGCCTGTTTGATAGAAACCACATCACAAACAAACCATCTAATGCTTTTTACCCACGTCAGTACAGTATGAAAATCAGTTTACAGCACAACACAGCAGAGTGTGTTTTAGTTTCTCTCAGTGTGATATTACTGTGATAACACTGAGCACAGTGAAACAGGAGAAATCCACTCCAGGCTGACTGTGGTGTACTCAGCCCTGTGTGTCAGTGTGCTAATGAAGTGCTAACATTAAACCTGATGCACAATGACTGGCGCCTCAGTCAAAGGAGGTTTCAAGCACAAAGAAACTCACATTTGAACTGACATCTGCTGTGAGGGCAGAGCTCAGGGTGCAGGCAGGTGAGAGGGTTCACACCTGAGCTCAGTCCTGTATGTGACTCCTCCTCCACTCCTGCTCTGAGTGGCAGAACCCATCAGCTGTAACACAGCTCACACCTGCAGCTCACACCTGCAGCTCACACCTGCTGACATGACTGGAGCAGTAGAAGTAAAGACATTTAAAATACGTTTCAAACAGAAAACTAAACCGAACAGAGAACAACCTGTTCAATTAAATGACATGTTGTCGCATCTGGTTCCCTTTTAACAACGATGAGCAAATAAGTTAAAAAATGTCAAATACATGACTTTACAGAGCAGCTTTTGTATTGACTGCTCACATAATCATATTACTGGACGTGAAGTTTTCAGGTCAGTTAAATGCATCAGTCCTGTTTGATGAACACTTTTAAAAAGTGCAGTAAAATCAAAAGTCCTGACGCTCTGTTTGGTTTATTCCATAGATTATTCCCAAACGTCGGCCCAGGGGTGAGTAATGTCTGTCTGATTCTTTACCGAATAACAAACTGTAAAAACAGAGCAGAGGCTTTAAACACTCTTTATCTTTGGTGTGTGTCTCCCTCAGCTACGGCTCCTATGGTGGAGGAGGTGGAGGAGGTGGTGGAGGCGGTGGTGCTAACCAGGGCTACGGTCAGTCCTCTGGGCAGAGTTACAGCCAGCAGAGCTACGGAGGCTACAACCAGGGCTCGGACAGCAGCTCTGGCTCCTACAACCAGGGAGGATACAGCAGCTACAGCCAACCCCAGTCAGGTAGACACACTCACCGTCCACAGACACACACTCACACACTCTGAAGCCGCTTCATTTAATTGTGTATCCTGTGTCCGTTCCCTCAGGAGGATACGGCTCTCCACCTCCTAACCAGGGTGGTGGTGGAGGTTATAATCATCCCAGTCAGTCCTACGGCTCTGGAGGCTACAGCAGCAGCAACCAGCCCTCCAACATGAGCTACAACCAGCAGTCATCCTTCTCTGGTTACAGCCAGCAGCAGCCTCCACCTTCATCCTCTGCAGGGTGAGACACCACCAGCTTCTTCTTCTCTGCTTTTAATTCAGCAGCAGTTTGTGTCTCAGCAGCTGTCCAGCTCTTTACACCATCCTCTCCTCACCTTCAGCAGCTATGAAGGAAACCCGCAGGCCCCCGGTTATAACCAGCCGCCGAGCGGTGGGCAGAGCGGAGGAGGTTATGGGAGCAGTGGAGGTCAGTCTGGTGGATACGGCGGCAGCGGGAGCCACCAGCAACCATCCCAACACGGAGGAGGTCACTACAACCAGCCCCCGAGCTACAGCTCCCCTCCTCCACAGAGCTACAGTCAGCAGAGCCAGTACAGCCAGGGCGGAGGTGAGGAGAGGTTTACTTTAACGTGGTCTCATCAGGACCTGCAGGGACGAGCACGAGAGATCACAGCTCAGGAGAATCTTTGTAAAAACCGTGGCGACGTTCAGAAAGTGTGTCAGCCTCTAAAATAGAAAACTCTGCTCTGGTCTCATCCGTCTCTCAGGATACGGAGATGACAGCCCACCGATGAGCGGAGGAGGAGGCGGAGGGTACGGCGGTCCTGACGGGGGTTACGGAGGTCAGGACGGCCGCGGTGGCAGGGGCCGCGGGGGTGGATTTGGAGGTCGTGGCGGTGGCGGCGGCGGTGGATACGATCGCGGTTTTGACCGAGGTGGGCGGGGTGGACCAAGAGGAAGAGGAGGCATGGGGTAAGTGTTTAAACACCATGCAGTGCCCATGTTATCAGTCGTGTCCCATGTCTCCTGGACTCATGAGAGCTCAGTGATGCATGAATCAGACAGGGGGAACTGCTCCACGGTTGTAGCTACATGCTAAAGCTAATACAGGTGTGTGCTGATGTGTCAGAGGTGAAGGTATACATGTTGGACAGCACCTTCCTGAGTCCAACTACACACACAGTCAGTGCTGCCACTCTGGGTGTCACAGAAGATCAGTTCTGATCCATCACCAGAAAGAAGCAGAGCTAGTTTTAATATGAAACCCTGCTGCTGAGACTGAGGCAGAGACCATGTGGCAGACATTTTGATGATAAATGCTAACAGTGTGACTCCTCTGAGCTAACATGGTGATCGCTGCACACATGTACACAACAGCAGCAGAGAAACACAGTCCATGTGTCCAGAACACTGTTTAAAGTGACACAGACCTGTTTCTTACTGCAGGTGTTCATTTTACCTTTGGTAGTAAAGGACTGATCCACCCTGACAGAACGATATCATCATGATACGATATCACTTCAAGTCAGTTTACAACCATCTGATTGATCATTATACACCACTTTAGATTTCTAACTCTGCCCTGTTTAATGAGGGAAGATGAAACGACGCTGTGTCAGAGCTCAACACACAGGCTGAGCTGACATCAGATCAGAAACACGGTTTGGAGTTTTCTCTGCTCATTAAGCTCAGGTCTGGTTAAGATATATATAGAAATATAAACTCTTATCAGTAAGACTGGATCCCTGAAGGAACCAGGATCAGAGTCACTGTGTTGGGTCCAGCACTGACTGAGTCCCTCAGTGATTCAGTGATTCTTTACACACAACAACAAACTGCTACAAACACAAAGATTTTAACAGTACCAGTAAACTCTATCTTAACTATCTGATGGTGGTTTTTCATGGTGATGTGTTCACTGTCACCTGTGCAGCAGCTCTGTGTTACAGCACATGGTACGTCTGCTGGCTGTGTGACAGTCCAGAGAGGAGCTGGGTGCTCTCTCCTGCTTCAACCACAAAATACCTTTCACTCCATCATTACAGCAGAGCATCAAAGTCAGATCATAGACAACAACAACTGAATCTACGTGTTAAACGAAGCATCAAACACAGGTGGAGAATTGATTTGCGGTGCCTTTTTAAACATAAATATATCTGTGAAGATTATGGCCTTGGTTAAACCCAGTAAATGATAGAGGACAGGACAAAGATTAGAACAAGAACATCATCAGTGAATCAGTGAACCTGGTTTATCTGGTAAGTTAATGTTTTTCTTACAGAGGCTGAACAGTATGTCTCGTACCTCTCTGTAACCCCAGAATGTTGGTGATGAACTCTTAGACGAATTAGTTTTCCATTTCATTGTGTGTTTTCTCATACTCTCATACTCTCACTGTGGACTATATTTAAATCTCTGTCCTCATTACAGTGTTCTGAGCTCAGTCTCCTTTAGTTAAACAGGTAACACTGTTCTCTGGTCAGCTCTTGGTTTAAGATCTGAGAATGAAGGAACATGTACATGTGAGTAACAGAAGCACCTGTGGTTTTTATATCAGACCTGAGATCCTGGTGAACTGAAGTGTTGAAATGTAAAGACAGAAGCATAACAGCTATATGATATATTAGATTTTTGCTCTGTGCATTGAATATTGTATAAAACTCAGCTAACCTCTACACGCTGTGAAGCCAATATAGTGTGTTCCCACTTCAACAGTGTTTTTGTCTGCAGGAATTTGCCAGTATGTGTATAAAACTTGGCTTTGACTCTGCCCACACACTAACACACCACAGGACATTGCCATCACCTGCCTCTCTCACCTGTTACCACCTCCCTCCCAACCAGCCCTGACAGATTACTGTGTCATACTCTGCTTTAATCAATCTTTGAATCTTCTCCTAGGCTTTTACCTTCTCTCCAGGCTGGCTTTCTGCTCTTAAGCCATCATTTGGGAAAAATGCAAAATGGGGGGAAGTCCGACAGCTAATTGTCTTCCTGTAGTTGGAGGAAAGAATAATTAAAAACAGGAATAATTTGGGTGGTTGTGATAAAAGCATCAAGGGTTTTGTAAAGAGTAAAGGTTGTCTGAGACCTAAAGAAACACCCAACACCAATCCAGGGCTCAGAGGTGTTAATGTTTGGGTTGGTTAATTGACACAAAACCAAGTTGTTTGATGAAACAAAATGGGAACAAACAAGTTACTGAAAGACTTGGTAGAAATTTTGGGTATAAAAGACAAATTTCAGTTGCTTTTGAACAAATACAGACAAGGTCTTTAAAGTGGCCTCTTGTCCTCGGGGTAAACTCAGGAGACCGTGAACAGAGATTGAGTTGGGGTTCATAAGGACAAGTGGCAAACGAAGAGGGGTGGGTTTAATGAAGAGACTGAGAGTGAAGGTACAACCCAATGAGAGAAACCGCTGTCAGCACCAGCCTTCAGTACGTGTCGTTTCTCTCTTCCTCTTCATCAGAATGGGCGATCGTGGAGGATTCAATAAGTTTGGTGGTAAGTGACAAAAAAACAACAAAAAAACATGTGAGCAAAAAGATCTGTTGAGTTTGAAGAGTCAAAGCTAAAGGGAGGGGAGGGGTCAGAGGTCAAACTGAGCACAAAGAGGGACTTTAACTGATTATTGTAGGAGGTGCAAACACATGCAGAGAAAAAGTTCACTCCAGCTGGAAGAACATAAACATGTCAGTGCAGGTTAGAGGCCTGAGGTACTGCAGCTCTTACTCAGCAGAGGGAGATGTGTGGTAACATAATGACTGCAGATCTTCTGTATCTTTGCATCTTTGGAGTTGGAGTTTGATGTTTGAATTCGATGCATGGGTGTTCAGAGCTTTTTGTTTGAGTAATTAAACCTGAAGTGTTTGACGGGGCGCTGCGTCACAAACAAAAGACGTAAGATAAGAACAGTATCAGCAGCCTGGATCACACAAACACCACCTGGGGAAATACCCTGTGATTCAGGCTTCACAAACAGGATGCTGCCTGTGTATCAAACATCAGCTGATGAAATAATATTTATGTTATTAAGCTTGGATTGAAATGCCCAGCACCAGAGCAGATGTAAAACCTGCAGAGGGAAGTTTCAGTTCTACTGTTAAAAGATGAGTGAAACTGGTTTTATCACACACCTATGGAATGTGACCAGGTACCAGTAACTTGAGACAGTACTGGGTGTTTCATGTGTGAAAGGAAAGTTTGTGGTTTGTCAACAACCTGATGATCAATTCAGAACAATAGAGCAACTGTTATCAAGTTTTATCATGTGACTCAGTCTATTGTATCAGTAAACCAAATCCAAAGGTGGTTAATCACACATTTGGCTTCATTTCAAAGATTATATGTTATAGATTTACTGTTTGTGACTGAAGGTGTAATCTCTAATCTTTGATGGGGACGCTGACGCCACTCAACTGGAAGTTACTTTTTTAATATGTGTGTAGTTTTTAATCATAATTATAAACAGCAGAGACGATGTAACGGCACTAGTGTTGAGAGATTCTCAGTACTTCACCTGATCTCAATCAATAACATAAATATCCCAAAAACCTACAACAAAACACTGAAATGAAGACATGTTGCCAAAGAGGAAAAACACATTAGAGCAGTGATTTGCTGCTGTTTATGTGCCATTGTAATCTATACCCAGAATGACATTCTTAACATTTTAAAAGTACAGGCAAATTAATAAGAAAACTCTCTGTTATACATGAACTGCTTTAACCAATCAGTCAGTCCCAAGTGGAAATAAGATTTGAAAACTGGGGCGGTTCAACTAAACTGAAACCTCCTCAGTCCTGGTGACCTGGCACAGTCATGGAAAAAGTTCAAAGTCTTTGTAAACAAGTCGTCTAATGTTTGAGTCGAGACTCGAGCTGTGTGGTCAGGTTCCTGAGGGACATTCTTCAAAGTAAAGAACCAGTGGTTCTGTGTTGCTGTGAAAAAGGTTTCTCCTGGTTTCTCTGGTTGAAACGTGTCGATGTGACGGGTATAGCTCTGGTTTCTGATCAAAGTGAAGGAAGATTTTATCCAGTTCCAGAAGCTGTGGTAAACGAAGCTGCCAGTGACGCAGCAGTCCATCTTCAAAAAGGTGACGGGACTAAACCCACCAGACTGTCGAAGGTGTTTCTGTTCATCTCTGAAAACTCAAACAGTAGAGTTTGGTTTTATGAATGGGTAACTGTACTGAATCCTCTCAGAAAGAGAAAACACCGTGTTCTTATTCCCAAGAGTTTGGGACAATTACCAAGAATCCTCTGTTAAGCTGTGGGAGAACTGAAGGAGACAAAAGACTGAATGAATGTCATGGATCGCTGTGTCAGTACAAACTGAAAAACCAGATGGGGTTTCAATGTGTTGGACTTGGTTCCATGGAAAGGAGTTATAGTATATCAAGAACGCATCAACGCAAATGCACTGACTGATTTAAACATCAAATTCAAGAGCCCGAGTGGCTCTGCACACAGTGTTTGAACAACAAAAACCTGAAACCACTGACATGGTGAAATGCTGTGAGAAGCATCGTGGTTCTTCTGAGGCTTAAATCAACTTGAAGGCAGTGTCTCCATAATGAGGACAGTCCTGTTCTGAACACGTGTTTCCGGGACGATATAAGACGATATGAGCTGCTGATTGTGCTCTGTGCACAGCTGCTGTCAGGTGTGGTAATTATGAAAGACATGATGATATAATGACACGGAAAGACAGGACGGTAAAATGTGCTCCTGGCTGTCCTGGTAAACACCTTAGATCATATCTCCACATGCAGAGTGACCACAGGCGTGATGCTGGTACTCGTGGTGGAAACAAGATGTGAATGAAAGGAATTCCTGATGTGTTTGTATGACTGGTGTTTATGTGTAGTTCAGATAATGTTCCTTTCCACAACTCATATCTGTTTTTTTGTCCTTTCAAGGACCAAGAGAGCCGGGGCATGGACATGGAGGACCCGGATTCAGTAAGTCTTGGTTCAGTTTTTCAAGAACAAATACTTTTTCAGCCAATCATGTGACGTCAGTCGGACAAAACAGCTTTTTGAGTTTAAATATGATGAATACCAACATGACTGGAAAAGCAGTGAAGAAGTGCAGAACATTTACCAGTTAGGTACCTACACTGGTCTCGACAACTGTTGGACATACTTATTTGAACTTTGCCATGGATAGTACTTGTCCAGAGGAGGTGGTTATCTTGGTCGTCCCCTCCCATGAATGACAAATGTCCAAAAGACATGTTGAAAACCTCTGTCACATCTGAGTCAATTTAAATCAATGAATCCAACTTTAAAACCAAGTTAAACTGAGTCTGGAGTTTGATTTGTCTTGTTTGTAGCTCAGAACCTGACCTACACACAGATCTGATTATTGTTCTTTAAACATCTCTTCATGTGTTCCTCCAACAGTGCAGGACCAGGACAACTCTGATAATAACACCATCTTCGTACAAGGCCTGGGAGACGACTACACTGTTGAATCAGTGGCTGATTTCTTTAAGCAGATTGGGATCATCAAGGTAACTCTGCAGTGTTCCCTGTTTGCAGCCAGTCAGTCATTGATTACTGTTGGGTTTAGACTGTTCTCCCCTCTGTCCGTCCTCAAGGTCAACAAGAAAACAGGCCTGCCCATGATCAACCTGTACACAGACAGAGAGACGGGGAAGCTGAAGGGGGAGGCCACAGTTTCCTTTGATGACCCCCCCTCAGCTAAGGCTGCCATCGACTGGTTTGATGGTACAGTGTTTGTCTGTCGGCTCACTGACCTCCTGTAAACGACCTTAGAAACTCAACACTACTTCTTACCTCAGCTCCTCATGACCCTCTGATGTCTGTCTCTTCTCCCCAGGTAAGGACTTCAATGGAAACCCCATCAAGGTGTCCTTTGCCACCCGCAGAGCTGACTTTGGAGGCCGAGGAGGCATGAGGGGGGGTCGTGGACGAGGAGGTGAGTCTTAGATGTCCTGCCTCAAGTTCATTCTCGATCTTTTAACAGCAGTTAGCAGTATCTGAACCGGGTGGGGTTTATTTTCCTCTGTGAAGGTCCGATGGGTCACGGAGGATTCGGGGGAGGCCGAGGTGGAGGTTTCCCTGGAGGCAACGGTGGCAGCGGAGGAGGTGGAGGAGGGGGGCAGCAGAGAGCTGGAGACTGGAAGTGTTCGAACCCGTGAGTCAGGATTCTGTGATTTTCCTTCATCCTACAAATAATCGAAAGGGGAAAACTGATTTCAGAGAAATCTCACCTCTAAATCTGCTTTAACTTCCTGTAAACAGGATTTTATCTCTCCTGGGAAACAGGATATCATCTTCTTCTTAAGTGTTGTATTTATTTATTAAGGACTGCCCTTTGTGCACTTTTCTTCTCAGTAACTGTGGGAACCTGAACTTCTCGTGGCGTAACGAGTGTAACCAGTGTAAGGCTCCTAAACCAGAGGATGCTGGTGGGATGCCTCCGATGGACAGAGGTGAGACTAACCCAGTTTTTATATTGTAAACCTCCTGATATTGAATCTGACACTAGCTTCTCAGGGCATATACATCATGTAGTATGTGCCCTGATCTCTGTGAGTCATCCATAAGAACAGAGCAGCAGTTCAAGCCACTGACTGCAGCTCAGATTCATCTGCAGAGCTTTACAGTAAACACCACACTGTGGAGTCCCAAGAAAACCCTTTAACAGGAAAGAAACTGTTAGAGTGAGGGAACCTGGACAGATGCCACACCTCAGTTAAAGCGACACTAACTGTTTCTCAGCAGTTTATAATTTGCCTGTTCTGCTGTCAGGGGGTTACGGAGGTGAGCGCAGAGGCGGGTTTGATCGAGGCGGCTTCAGGGGCCGAGGCGGCGACCGCGGGGGCTTCAGAGGGGGGCGAGGAGGAGACCGGGGAGGATACGGCCCGGGCAAGATGGACGCCAGGTCAGAGTCACTCAGACAGACAGAAAAAACATCATGTCAGTGTCAAGTTTCTACACATCAGAGGAATAAATGAAGTTCTTCTTCCTACTGAGGATTGTGTTGAGTTTTAAAACAGGAAGTGTCTGTGTAACACTGAGTGCAGGGTTTGACCTAAGAGGAGTATTTCTACGTTATGATTCTGTTATATAAGTGAAGGTTTGGTCGATACCTGAACAGACACACACACACCTGTTGAAGGTTGCTGATTGGTCGGCTGCTGATGGAGTGTGTTTGTTGTTATTTCCAGGGGTGACCGCAGACAGGAGCGACGGGGCCGACCCTACTGAACCCTCCTCCTCCTCCTCCTCCTCCTCCTCCCTCCTCCTCCCTCCCCAGAGAGCAGAGTGTCCCCCTGCCCACACTGAGCCCAGCCCTCACCTCTCTTTTCTAACTCTGTTAAACTTTGATCCTCTTGATTCAATGTGGAGAAAAATGTGACTATCCCTGTTTTTTGTGTTTGCTCTCTCACATGTTTTCCACATCCCTCCGCACTCCTTTCTTCTGCTCTGTGGGGCCTCATTTAGAAAAACTAACTCTGAAATTCCATCTTAAGAAAAAGAACATTTTCTTTTTTTTACACCCAGAGTGTGATTTCTATCAGTCTGCCCGTCAGTCCACTTCATTCATGATAGTGTTTTACCCCCCAGCTCCATCACTGGAAACAGTGTCATCAGTGTTATTATTTATGCTCATGACCTGCTGAACCCACCCGATGGAAACCAATCTGTATTCACAGGAATCATTAAACGTATTGGACTGTAGCCTGTGGCAGACAGAGCTGTCATCCAAGTCAGAGAGTGAAATCAAAGATTATTAAAACTCTGAGCTGCTCAAGATAAAGTTCAATAGATAATTATTATTAATTATCACTGACTTTGACTGATTTGACAGGCTTATTGACCTGGGGGAATAAAAACCTGTCTGATCGCTCGTGTTTTACCTGCAGACGTTTCTGCGTACAGGTGTAGTTTCCAGTGTTACTGTGTGCTCAGGTGAAAGCAGTGAAGTTAATGAGTTATTATAAGTGACTAATTAAAGCCCAGGCTGTTAAACAATCAATCACCCTTTAAGTTAAATCTCACTGTCAGATTAATCTGCAGATTATTTTCTAGATTTATTCTTCAGTTCATAAAATATCAGAAACCTGAGTGAACTGGATTCTCGCTGTTTCCACAAGTGACGTCGACAGAAACACAAAGACACTCAGAGAAATCAGCTGATTCCTGTATCTGACACTCTGGAACATTTTTGGCTTTTTCACCCAAAACAACCCTTTTTAAGGATGAATAGATTAAAAAGCTGACAGATGCTAACGTTGCTCTGTAAAGACTTTAACGTCTGAATATTTTTCTGTCGCTTTGTAAATGAGGCCCCGTATCTCTGCAGGTGTGTTAACATGTCTTTGTTAAAGCAGAACTCCTGTTTGTGTATTTATTATTATTATTAATGAGTTGGTTTTGTATTGTGTGCACGTGTTGGTTTTCAGAAGAAAGTGTTGATAAAACCAAACAATGCAGCCGTGGTTCATTCTCTCTGACTTGTTTTGATCTCAGACGTTTGCTGCTGAGTGTCGGAGCTCAGGTGTGAGAATCTACAGACAGGTGATTAAAGGTTTCCTTTAATCTGCTGCTGATTTTAGTTCTCTTCTTTTAACTGTGACCTAATCTGTGGCAGTGGCACAGTTTCCTTCTCAGCAGCATTTGGCCGATCGGAGGAATTTTCCTTCTGATAAACTGGCTGCCGCGCCTCTTCAGACTTGGCTCACGCTTCAGGTTAAAGATAAAAACTGATTTTAAGTGTTGAAACTTTTCTTGTTGCGACAGTTTCATACACCTCAGACACCTGCTGTTTTACTCCAGACTGTATAAATAAATCTTTTATATCCTGGAGGAAGAAGAAACTGCAGCCACTTTTTCAGTACGACTACATTTCTGCCAGGTCTCATTGAATCATTTGAATAAATAAATGAGGTGTGTGCAGGTGTAATGAGTGTGTACAGGTGAGGCTCTGATAAAGAACCTGACCTACATCCACTTCAGACGAGCCTCTGGATCTCTCCATTAGAACTTTGTTATTGGTCTTAGTTGGAACATCTTCTACATATTTGAGCTCAATCCTTAAACATCAGCCTGTGTGTGTGAACTGTCATTGTACTGATCAGAGCAGAGGCAGGGCTGATTTACTGGAACGTAATCAAACTGCTCATCAGGATAAACTGCACAAAATATCACCTAACATATTTTCACTCGTCCCAGCTTCACTGAGAATAAACCACCTCGTCGTGATCGCAGGAAACCAACATGCAAACACCGACCTTCACACACAGTCTCCATCCTGACGAGCCAGTCCAGATGGTTTCTGCTAGATTTACCTCAGCTGCTGTGGAACCTGAGGACATGAAGGACAAATTAAAATCACAAAGCTCTTGTTGTCTTATTGTGAACTGTTACTCTGAATGAATCAGCTGAAGTCGAGCAAAATTAACAAACAGCTTCTGGTTCTAACTTTTCTCCTGCTTTTATTTGTCCTGTATTTGTAGTAAACTGAACTGAACATGAGTCCAACAAATGTCACGTCAGGCTTCAGGAAGCTGACCTTTTATAGACTAATTAATTGATGCTGTATCTCTAAATATATTCTTAAAACCAGAGCCATCTAACTGGTGTAAACTGTTCTCTGATTCTTTTCTCTCCTGGTCTGAGGATGAATCTCACTGTCACGGTCTCTCAGAGCCGCCTGCACGGCTGCAGTTTACTTTGGACGATGACTCACCAGACTTTGCCTCTGGCTACAAAATTAATAAATTTGTCTAAACAAATTTTTTTTCTTGTTGCAGTGACATAATTTCTCAGTGCTGTGTGGAATTCATCAGCATGACTTTGCACTTCTGCATACCTATAGCCCTGCCTGTGGTTTACCCTGTCACGCTGACATGTCTGAGTGTTTCACTTGAACCTGCAGATCCAGTTTGTCTTCTTCTGTGACTTGTGTGTTCCTGGAAAAATCCTAAACCTATAATACTGCCTCTGGAAAAAAAATACCCTTAACCGCCTATCTGTCTGTTGGCAAAAATAAGTCCCCTCAGATGTCTGTGGAAAATATACATACAGCAGAAGTGAGGACAGGTGTGGATTTAACACAAACTACATGTTTGCCTCCCTGCTGCTTCTCATCATTAGTTAAATGGAGATGAGCTTCAGGTGATTGCAGAGTAAACACACCTGTAGCTGGAGGATCCATCTTTCAGTACGTCCCTGCCTCACAGGTTTTTAAACTTTCAGCTGAGTGTAGAGATCACAGAGGACAGAGTAGACTTATCATCAGACCTCCTCTCTAAATTTAACTCCACATTCTCTTCTCTCTGCCCTAAATGGAAAATAAATACTGATAATCTCACATTGAATCTGTCCTGTATGAGACACACAACATGTTTGAGCTTCAACTGGACAGTTTCTCTGCTATCTTATGCAGGGCTTTATCTGAAGTAGATGAGACGAAAAACGAGCCGTTTTCCGATTTTTGTTTTGGAACAATGAAATCAGAAAATAAAGAACAACACGTATGTTTTAATTTTTGTTTTATGTTAACACAGGGAGATTGAGAAATAAGTTACAATCATTTATATATTTATTTTGCCCCGGAAGTCACCAAATGAACGACAGCCCTAGGATCCTCGTAAGCTAGCACAGAGCTAGCCCAGCTACGGCTATTAAAGCTAACCTGATGAGATGAGATTAGCAAGAAACACCCTGCTATTGAGTCAGCGAAAATAGCTAGCTAAGGTTAGCTTTATTAGCCTTAGCTGGGCAGCACTGTAAAGTACTAACTTACAGGGCAAAATAAAAATAATTTAATGTTTCTGAATTTATTGTTCCAAAATGAAAAACGGGAAAAGGCTCGTCATCTGTTTCTTTTCATGGACCGCTGGGCCATGTGTGTTCTGTTTTGGCTTATTCTGTAAAATAGAAAATGATGTTTGCTTCAACTGTCACAACTTTAACTTGTCACCATTCATTCAACAGTCTCAAGAAACATAAGTTTAGAATAATTTATACAATCTTTATTTCTACATCTACTCCTACTACTCTTTTTAAAGCTGGCCTGATGATATTCTGTACTTATGAAGAAATGAACACACACGTAAACCGTGACATTTGTCCTTCATTCCTTCACAGTGTTTTCTAGTGTTTCTTGTTCCAGAACAATCAGTCTCTGATCAAAGTGTGAGAGCAGCTGAAGCTCCTTTGTTAACAGGTCACGTCACTCCTTCATTTCTCCATCCACCTGTCATTGTAGACGGATGGAGGAGAAAGGTCAAGGCTTCTGTGCGTTTCTTTCATGACTTCATCAGAAAAACTATGGAAGAAGTTTTCTTCTGAGAAACTTCCATGTGACGAGGCTGAAAGTCTCTGTCACGTGGTTTGAGCTTTAAACTCCCACAGTTGGACAGCCTCAGCTGATAACTGTTCTAAAGGATGGGATTTATATCTCTACGTCAGTCACTGATCACTGTTCCTGTTCCTGTTTCTAAGAAAACTTCCATCACTTGTTCAGTGGAAAAATGGTTTCTGAAGTTCAACTGGCCCGCATATAAAACGAGCTAAAAGCTAAAAACTTGGACTTGTATTAAAAAGTGGAAGTCTTCAACTAAACCAGGACTGAAGTGAATGTAATGAGTTACTTCAGTGACCTCTGACCTCGTGTTTTAGTTTTGTCTGGGGGGCTACATGCTGAGATCAGATAAATGAGGCAGCAGCTCGTTACACAGGTCTGAGGAGCAGCTGAGTGAATCCATCCGACTCATCGCTGTCAACAGGACGTTTCTTTACAGGAGGACGTGAATAAAATGTCAGCATCAGATTTTGTGTCAGTGACGGAAAGTTAAAGTCCTGATTTACATCACTGCTCTGACACGTCTGACCTCTGACCTTTATCCTTTCCTCTTTCCTGTTTACTTTGTCATCTGATCTTTATATTTACATGTGACTGACTGGGTGTTTCTTTAACGAGCTCCTCTGCTGCACACAGCAGTTAACATCATTAGATTTACTCTGCGGCTCCATGATGTTTTAACTGAACAAATAAAGACAGAAAACACTGCAGGTCATCACCTCATGTGCCTACATGGTTTATTACATCAAAAGCAATACTGACAGCTGAACCTACTGCTTTTAACAGCACTGCAGTTAGTTCATAACTTTACTCTGCCAGTTAGAATTTTACATTAAACACTACGATTAACCAGTAAAGCACAGTACATTAAACTACTCATTTCAATATAAAGTGCAGCTGTTACTGCTCAAACTGCTGCTACAATGCATCAATAATGAAAACACAATATTGTAAAATATGTGTAAATGTAATGAGTAGTTTCCACTGCTGCAGATCTGACAAAATAAACTCCATGTTAAACAGACAGAAACTGCTCAGAATCAAATGCGACTTGGTTCGTGTGCAGAGGAGCAGGAATGCTGCCAGGTGAGATTTACCTCCTCACTACAGTTTGTTAAAGGTTCACAGTGTTTTACCTGGCGGGGGGCTCCACCCCCTCCTCCACTGTTTTCATTTCAAACAGGAACAACATGAAAACAATAGCTGCTCTTTAAATAAATAAACTCCACCACTGAAGCATTTAAACTGTTTAAACTCCTCAGACTCTTTACTGAAATAAAAGTACCATGATATAAAAATACTCCACTACAGTACTGCATTCTTAATCCTTCCTAAGTACACCACTACTCTCAGTAACGTGTACTGAAAGTATCCAAAGTAAAAGTACTCACTCTGCAGGTGGAGCTGATTTTAACTTCTTTATATTCAATGACATACTTTAGTCCAGTGGTTCCCAACCTAGGGCTCGGGCCCCTCCACAGGGTCACCAGGTAAATCTGAGAGGTCACGAGCTGTTTTCAGTTTTTGGACTCTTTTCTTTTCTTTTGTTTTTTAACATGATATTAGGTGATTAGATAATTAGAGCTCAGACAGCTGAATGTAAATGAAACCACCAGTGATCAGAAATAAACTCTTTCTATGTTTTTATGTGAAATCCAAACCTACAGCCGTCAGATACATGTAATAAACTACAATACATTACATCACAACTACCTAAGTACAGTCCATGAGTAACTGTACTTAGCTTTTTTTTCCTGACATGTCTGATGATGTGAGGTGAAGCAGGTGATTTGTGTTGAGGTATGGGGCGTGTCCTGAACAGGTAACGATTGTCAGAGAGGTACAGAGTGTGTGTTGGAGGGAGGGAGGAGGGGAGAGGAGATTATTTATGCCGGAGCAGATGAGTTGATATGGACTTTCAGTTATGGCTCTGTACAAGGTGATCTGTGTGGCGACTCTGCTGACTCTCCTGACACCAGGTAAGGACTCTGTTCACTGTGCACACCTGAACCAGTCATGTTTGAGATCTGGGTTTGAGTACGAGGGAAAACACTGAAGAGGAAGTAAAATCTCTGAACTAAGTTAGAGCAGCTGTGAAGCTCTGATCCTGGAACAACTCCAAATGTGTTGAAAGAAAAATGTTTAAAACAGATTAAATCCAGGAGAGACGAGGAGAGGAGAGAGGTAAGAACAGCGTTGAGTTCAATTCTCTAAAACCTCCAAAGCTGAAGATTTCCAAAGGGCAGAAACAGCCACATTCATTCAAAGAGGAATCTGAATCTGCAGAGTCAGCTGAGTTTTGTCAGATAAATGTGGAGGAATAAAAAGTGAAAAGTTTCCCTCTGAGCTGCTGCAGAGAAAAAGGAAGAAAGACTTTAAATCTGTTGAGGAGTGAACACATGTCCTGAACTCCAGGCTCAGTTTAAACAGTTTCTGTGTGCAGCACATAATGAATATGTGAGATGCATCAGGACATTACAGGAGGTTAGAGAGCAGCTGAGTGACATTACAGCTGTCACTCATTAATACTGTACAAGCTGTAATTCTGTCAGTTGCTGTAAATCAGTCGTATCCTGTGAGGGTTCGAGAGAATCAGCAGATTTAGGGCCAAATGGAAAATATGTTTCTTTTATTGCAATTTTTAAGAAACAAGTCTGATCCTAATTTTATTTTGCCGCGTGATAACGAATGTAAAGCCTGTGATCACATGATTAGCGCTCTCTTTATCACAGCGGGGATTTTGTTCTGGTGACTGAGACTGATAACGACAGAAGATGATTTAATAAATTAAACCCATTAGAGTTTAATTAATATCCCCTGACTGAGTAATATATTCTCTGTCAAAGACAACAAACCTCTTAATGAACTCTTTCAAACTGATCATTTGTGGCTTTAATATCAGCTTTAGTTTCTGTAGTGGGGACGTGTTTAGAGTTGAACACGATGTGACCACAGATTTCGTCACATCTCACACAGATTGTGTACAACAGGTGGGTTTCAGGTTGACATGGAGCCACACCTCGTTAAGTCCATGATTGCAAAACTGATGCTGATTATAAAGTATTTACTGTCAGGGAAAAAACTCTGGAGCAGAAACATCACATCAAATCATATCAGAATAAATCCTGTTTTACCAGAATAATTCACTTCAAACCATCATTTTACAGAAAGGCCTGCTCCTAAAACCATCCAGGACCACAGCGTTTTTAAGCCTTTAATAAATGCCACAATACAGATGAAATTCCAATTTCAAGTCTTAATAATCAGGCTCTGATAGCTGCAACATATGACTGCTTCTTCATTGTTTACTATTGTTAGATAAAGTGCAGAGAGATGATTCCCACAAACCACACTGACCTTAAACAGACACTCTGGAGATTCAGTGCTGCATTAAAAGTCAGAGAGATGGAGGAAAATGAAGCAGCAGAGACCAAACATGCTGATCTCTCCTTTCAGTGACTTTTATTTACAGCTGATTTCCAAATGTAAATATGTTGGTAATAATTTTATCTGACAGGGCACTAAGATGTGTCTGTTTGAACAGTTATGTGTTCACTGTTTAACACACAGGTAAATGTTTACAGTGTGTTTCTGGACATTTTCATGTCTGTGTTTAAGAAAGACTTTAACTCCGTCATGGATGTCGGCACAGATAAAGTCAGTGAACTCAGTTTCTGTTGTCACACACCTTGGTGGCTACAAACAAATAAACAGACCTGCCTCAGTAGAAACTGTGTGTGTTCAGCAGACTGGACAGTGTACAGCTGAGAGCACGTAAACAATCCTCTGAGATGAAGCAGAAAAACCGGTTTCAGGGAACATTACATGGCACGTTGCCACACAACAATTAGATCCGTTAAAACAACATGACAAAAGGTGTAAAAGGTGATTGCTAACAGAGGGAAACACGCAGAGTATTCACCCACCCATAAATAAATAAGAGCAGACTCATTGTTCCGATCCAAAAGAGCTGTAATTTCCTTTAAATTACAGCTTGTAAAATCAAGATTACATAACGGGCTGCGTTAACACTTAAATGAATAGTTGTTTAATCTATCAGGTGATCGGCAGAATATTTATTTCTTAAGCAAAAAAGTCAAAGTCAGTGTTTGTTGTTTCCAGTGTCTCAGCTGTGAATATTTCCTGGATTTCTTTGTCATTCTTTCTGAATATGTCTGGATTTTGTGGTCGGACCAAACTGAGGACATTTGAAGACGTCACTATGGGATTGTTTTCCTCTCATGATAATACGAGTCAGGTTAGGTTAGAGCCAAACATCTACATGTTTCATCTAATTAAAAACAGCCCTGGGTATTGATCACAAACAAAGTATTTTGTTTTCCTGCTGTTTGTAGAACACATTTATGAACAGCAGTAAATGACAGGATGAAGTCTTTTGTGTTCATAATGATTTCTGAAGGAATGAGATCTAAAACAACTGCAAGCTCCTTTTCTGTGACTGGAAGATCAGCACATATAGAACAAGAACTATCACTTCATATAAATACAGAGCTGATGTTTCAGGAGTTTTTCTTTTCTGTTTTTCAGAGTCTCACTCGCAGCTCGAATGGTAAGTCAAAGTTTCTCTGTGTACGTTCTTTCCCTTCTTTCATCATTTTTTGTTGTTTTTGTTTTGTTTATTGTTCCATTATCATCTATCGAACTCAGACTGAGACAAATTATGAAATGAGATTAGTTTTACAGCTGTTACTCAGTCGCAGCACACTCCTGGGATCAGTGCATAATCCTAAATCTGTATTGGAAACCACAGGTAATCAGGGCGATGCTCACTCACTGTTTGATCCCCTGTCTCCTCAGTGTGCGGTAAGCCTCCACTCAACACCAGGATAGTTGGAGGACAGGTGGCCCCTGAAGGCAGCTGGCCCTGGCAGGTCAGCCTGCACGGCTCCGCAGGGACTCACTTCTGTGGAGGATCCCTCATCAACAATGAATGGGTCCTGACTGCGGTTCACTGCGTCCCAAGGTGAGTAGAGAGGGGGGAGCTGCAACAAAAAACAACACTCATTAAGGCAGGGGTTTCCAACCTAGAGGTCACGGCCCCTCCAAGCGGTCGCAGGATAATTCTGAGGGGTCTCTCTTATAAACAGTTCTGTGTGTGTCCTCTGATCACCTCAGCGCCAACCCGAACGGTCTGGTTGTGTATCTCGGTCGCCAGAGTCAGCAGGGATCCAACCCCAACGAGGTGTCTCGGACAGTAACGCAGATCATCAATCATCCCAACTACAGCGCAGTTACCAATAACAACGACATCTCCCTCCTGAAGCTCTCCTCGCCGGTCACTTTCACCAACTTCATCATGCCCGTCTGCCTGGCGGCCTCGGACAGCACCATCTACGCCGGCACTGGCGCCTGGGTCACCGGCTGGGGAAACATTGGGTCTGGAGGTGGGTCGTGAGCGTGTTTTCTCAGATACATATGAAACAAATCAGGTTTTTCATTCTGGTTTGTAGGGATACCTTTCTCTAAATCTGTCTGTGGCTTTAGCAAACACACACATTTGGATTTACAAAGTCAATTTCTTAAATACTTTAACTTGTATAAATTGTTCTGTGTTTGGTTGCTGGCAGTCTTCTTCGCTGCCTTTGTGGCATCATTAATACAATTTTTTTGTTCAGTAGTGCCACCTACTGGTGAGCCACAGAATAGTATGAAACTAGCAGCATGGGCTAAGACATTTTAAAACCACAAACATGGCCTTTTAGGTTCAGTCTTGACTTGTGCTGCAGACATACTGATGTTGTATTTGAACACATGTTTTAACTGAAGTTGTGTTTCTGTAGTGCCCCTTCCTTCACCACAAAACCTGATGGAGGTGGAGGTGCCGATTGTGGGGAACAGACAGTGTAAATGTGACTATGGAATCAACACAATCACAAACAATATGATATGTGCCGGATTACGAACTGGAGGGAAGGACTCCTGTCAGGTGATTATTCCACCTCCTGTGTTTGTCAGATTTTACCTCCGGCAAAGATGTCCTCTCCTAAATGTTCCTCTTCTTACAGGGGGATTCAGGCGGGCCGCTGACGAGCAAGCAGGCCGGGCGCTGGATCCAGGAGGGGATCGTGAGTTTTGGAAATGGATGTGCTCTACCCAATTTCCCAGGAGTCTACACCAGAGTGCAGCAGTATCAGACCTGGATCAACAGCCAGATCACCAGCAACCAGCCAGGCTTCATCACCTTCACCTCCACTGGGACTGACAGTGACCTGAACGTCACCTGTCCAGGCCTGCCGCCACCTCCAACCACGGTCCCTCCAACAACCACAGCCAAACGTGAGTACCTGTCCAGACTTCGTAGAAAATGATTTGTAGTTCTGTGGGTCTCTCTGGTCTTACACCTCCACTGTCTTCCTTGCTCTCCTTCCAGCTGTGGTCTGCGGCCAAGCCCCGATGAACTCACGTATTTTGGGAGGAAGCTCGGTGGCGTCAGCTGGTGTGTGGCCGTGGATGGCGAGCCTACAGAAGAATGGAAGTCATGTGTGTGGTGGGACTCTGGTGGCCGTGGACGCCGTGCTGAGCAACGCCAACTGTTTCTCAAGGTGAGACACCTGGAGTCATGTTGTGCATGGAATGATTCCGCTTTAATGTTTGAGCTGCTGCCTCCACACACTCACTACACCAGCACCAATAGTCCCCAACAAATGCACAATTTCGTCTTGTTTTTTAAGGAAGTTTTAGGAAATAACTGAGGTTTTTAAAGGTTTACCTCTTCGGTGAAAGCCACAGACAGAGAAAGTCTTCAGAGACGAACAAATTCAGAGTTGGTTTGGGTCTTTTCTTGGGAACTGTTGACAAAAAAAAATGTTTTCACCCTTATCCTTTCAAATTGTAGAAAACCAGATAAAAAAAGCAAAAGTATAAAAAGCTGAACCTGTAGAAGTCCAGTCCTTCGGATGTGTTGAGTTCTCCTCAGTCCTAACTGAGCTGATGTTCTCTCCTCCAGTTCACCCAATCCGTCTGAATGGACCGTCATCTTGGGTCGACTGAAGCAGAACGGATCCAATCCCTTTGAGGTGCACGCTGAAGGTCACAAACATCACTCTGAGCAACCTGACGGGGTCCAATGTAGCAGTGCTGCATCTGGCAACTCCACCCACCCTGTCTGACTACATCCAGCCCATCTGCCTGGAGAACGGACGAACCGTCAGCGTGGGGACGACGTGCTGGGCTGCCGGCTGGAGCTCCGGGCGAGGAGGGGGTGAGTCCACGGTTTACGGTTACACTCTGCAACATCTTCTTCTCTTTAGATGAAGAGAGAGATTCAGGTTCCACTTCTCACCTTTTCCTTGTTTTTCCATCTTTAGTGGAACAAGTTCTGCAGGAGCTCCAGACCTCGGTGGTCGACTGTGGGAACGTCACAACCTCAGACAGCATCTGTACAGGAGCTTTAACACTGGAGCAGGTGAGATTATAAACAGCAGGTGACACAGGGTCCATTCAGCAGCTCTTCAGACGTGTTAGAATTTAATACACAGTAGTTCAGAAGCTTCAGTGGAGCTAAAGGTTTGTCCTAAAGTTGGCACTAGAGCAAAAGGTCTGTGGTTAATGTAAAACCCTGAGCATGTTGGACTTGATCACTTCCATCTTGTCTGTGTTCAGGGTGACTCTGGCGGCCCGTTGATGTGTCGGCAGGACTGGCTCTTGGTTCCAGGCGGCGGTGTTGTCAGTAGAAAACTCCACCGCTCAAACACGAGCAAATCCAGTGACGGTCTTCGCCAGTCTGAACAGGTTCTCAGCCTTCTTGTCTCGGACAGTGGGCACGTTCTTATCTCCAGCCTCCAACAACAGCAGCAGCACCAACACCACAGCTGCCACCACCATAATGACCACCAGCGGGGGCGCTCTCACTCACTCCTCATCCTCCTCCTCCTCCTTCCTCCTCTACCTCCTCGTCCTCTCAGCGTGTCTCCACCTCTTCTCATAGGAAAACCTGTCTCTGTAAATAGCGATTTACATGATGTGACTGGTACAAATGAATGTAAACAAACATGAATCTGAGAGACAACATCAGCTTAAAGCTGCAACAACTGATCTGTGACTTGATTCTGCCTCTGCAGGGAGCAGAGTAGTGAAGTTAGCGGGGTTAAATCAGGCGTCCAGGATTCCTGGCTGAATGTGCTACATAGTTCTGGCTTCTGGCCCCTGAGGCTCTTGGGTAATGTAGTATTTTGGAACAATGCACATAACAAACTTCCTCCTTTGTGAGCTGAGGAGCTGTGTTGACAGGGGGAAACATCCTGTGTCCCATTTCCACGTTCACAGTAATTTTTAAAGTTATTTTTTAGTTTCCCTCTGCAGCTGCATCATCAACATCTGCAATTTATTTTCTTTTTGTTGTGAGTAAAGTGCTGCGCACTCAGATGCACAATTTTGTCAACATACTAGCCTATCAGTCATACTAGAGACTTAAAACCTGATTAGACTTAATAATATTATGTAAATGGGACACAGATGTTTGCAGTAAAGTCTCCAAAAGTGAACTCACAGGCGAACATGATTATAAATCATTATTTGATTATCCAGGAGACTCTTTAAAGGAAACTTTAAAACCTCCAGCCCACTTCACTACTCTGCTACAAGAATAAATCATGGCTCGTTCTTTCTGTCGATGACACAGAAAGGAAACGTGACAATCTGCTCTGATTAGCTTTTCTTCCTCTGAGTCCAGAGAGGAGCTCCTGGATGCTTTCAGTCTTTAATGAAAGGTGTAAAATATGGGTGTGCAATGAAGAATCATTGACACTGAACTGAGGTAATGTACATATAGGTAGCCCGGCATTCCAGCATTTCATGGGTTTTGAAGCTCCATGGACCACGATGTATGTATGTATCTGCACCACTGGTTTATTATTGTTTTAATCAGTACAACAATTAATATGAAATCTTTTTACTAACTGAACTGAATTTTTACTAACTGAAGATTGTTTCATCCGTTTTTAAGCTCAGAGTTCAGAGAGACCCCGTGAGTAGTGTTCATTAAAACCAGATCCAGACGTCTGTCATTTACAGAAAACTTGAACTCACGTGAAAAAAAAAAAAAAAAAAAAAAGGGTGGGGGGGTGTTTTTTATGGATGAGGATCACAGTGACAACAATCAGCCTCTCAGTCAACTACCTCACATCAGAGAGCTACTGCACCGTAACGCCAGCTTCTATCTGAGGGGACGAAGCCCTTCACGAGCAGAGTGTTTGCACTGAGAATACTTAAGCTGCACTTTGAGCTCTTTGAAAGATAAACGTTCATTTTAAGCTTCGTCGTTGAATAAAACTGCCCCATAAATGCGAAAGCACTGAATAATTTTCCCGTTTGTCTTTAGATGAAGTGAAAATCTTTTCTTTTTGTTTGATTCAGTGACATTTTCCTTCATGATGTGATCGTACATGTTCTGCTGCTCTTTTCATTCAGGAGAAGGAGCACATTAATACTAGTTAATACCAATAAAATACACTGAAAATCTACTGTACATGTGTGTTTACTCCTGTACACAGCAGCTGTATACACTCAGCTGTCCTGTTTATTAGGTAAACCCAGATTAAACATCATTCAGAGAGAGACGCTGCTGAGTTAAAACAGAAACTCTAAATATTATAGACAACAGGTTAGACATTAAACTGAATGAAATTATTCAATAAAAACTGAATTTTATGCTCTTATATATCAAGTACAGCTTGGTGTTTAAATTTAGGATTAGGGTTAATCCCTCTAATAATGTATTTAATGAGAACTTTGGTATAATTTGTGTAATTTTATGTGATAGAAGCCTCTGTTAAATGACTGGGATGGAAGAAGAATCCGTCCTTTGCCCTGCTTCTTTACCAAAATGTTCCAATCTCACCTGAGACAGAACCTGAATAACTTCAGACAACTGTCCTGCTGTAGTGAAAGCTTTAACACCTCAGCAGAACAGAAAGACTCTAAAGAAAATGACTTTGTCTGGTGCAGTGCCTCAGTTTCTAACACCAGGTGGAGCCAAAACAAACACAGTCACATCCTACTGAACACAGACATTTGAGTTTTGAGTTCTTGCTGATGGAGGTCAAAGTCCTGTTTGATATTTGTTTATCTCTGCATCACTGTTCCTAAGTTTAGAGCGAGCTGGAGGAAACAGGACCTGAACCCCAGTCTGGTTCGTGTGCAGACTTTGTTAGAGTTGATGTCAGAGAAAAGAAAGTTTTAAATACATTTATCACTCTCCTACACACACAGTAACAGCTGCACTACAAAAGGTCAATTAAAGCTCAGTTCCCTGCAGATCCTCCTCTGAATCTAACCTGCTTTTCAGAATACAGATGTCAGCTGATAGGCTGGATAAGGTGCAGCTGTTTGTAACCTGTGACAACCAGCTGGACCAGATCATACAGATATGAAAATGTCAGATGTGCTGGTTGAATTCAGTCTGTGTGTTTTGTGTCTTTAGTACAGGTTGGTTTAAATGTGAATAAAAATACAAATGAAAACAGTAATTTTTAACTTAATATATGTTTTAAACATGAACTGAAAATAGATTTATACTTTTTCAATAAAAAAAATCATGTTTTGTTTTATCTGTTGAATTAAAATAAAAATGCTTTCAGTGAATAATGAAGGGATCTCTTTTCTTTCACTGCTGTTTGTTTTCTGAATATTTGTTTTTCAGTGTTGGTTTTTGTGATTAAAAAAAAACAAACACAGGATTCAAATGTAGAACATGAAATAACCTAAAAAAAAACTTCTTTTCTAAACACACTCGTCTCTCTGGTTTGTCCAGTTCAGATCTTTTTGTTGTTGTCGAGATCATTTCCTGGTGCTATGTGTGATTTACCAAAAATCACCCTGCACTTCTGCATACCTGTACATCACACCTGTATTCACGCTCAGTGAGACAAGCGGATGTGACTGGGCTCATTGTTGTTGTTATTGTATTTTAAAAGCAGGTGCTTTCCACTGAAATAAGAAAGGGGATTTTTAAGGCATTCTCATTGATCTGACCTGTTTTTCCCAGTAACAGACCTTTACTGTGTAACACCTGTGGACACTATTGTGGAGAGGTTTGAGGAAATCATATGGAATATTTTAACTGAGAACCTGCAACTCATCTGTTTGTTGATTTACAGATGTTAAAACACTGTGGACTAAATTTCAGATTTTATATAAAATAAATGTGCAAAGCAATAATTGTTCAAAAATAATGTGCTGACACAATAATATGGTCTAACTGAGCTTTTTGTGTTTGGGGACATCACATTGTTCAGGTAAATTGTTTCTAGTTTCGTAGTTTGATTATGATCATTGGATGTAATTTGTGGTGCTGTTAAACTGTTATGCTGACAGGTGTTTCTATTATTTTGTCCACCCCATTTATATCAATGAAGGTAGCCTCCGAAAATCAGAGTTAAATCAACAGCTCTTTAAAACAGTATCAACACAAGCAGAACATGAGAACCTTCATGAGGAGGATTTATTACAGGACTTAGTTTCAGACAGGTGTACCTAATAAACTGACAACTGAGCATTAAATCAAACTCCACCCATCAGGCTCCTGCTCAGAGATGCTCATCACATCAAATACCACAAATGTCACATTAAATTTACACACCACACTTCCCTCTAACTCCTGACGCAGAACCCTGCCCTTCGTGGTTCCAGAGGATGAATCTTTAAACAGGGAGACAGAGACAAAAGGACAACACCACTGCTCTCCCTGAAACAAATAAAACACCAAACTCACCTATGATACTTTCCAGATGCATTTAAACAGGTAGGCAGAGTCTGACATTTTGGAAACCAACACAAACCAAACCAGCACAAATTACCACAAAAACCAAACTTCAAAATAATACTTCAAAATAATTCATCAGATTCTGGACGAGCCCCTAAAACACATTTATTCTACATAGAGAACCACAGAGAGAAGAGCAGCTTCTATAACACAGCCAGACTCAGAGACGCTCGTCACAATACGTTATCCTCAGGTCAGTAAAATGACAAAATATATCTCTCTATCTGAGCCTTTTTAGAAAGGTCACCTGAGAGACAATGGAGAATATGTGGTGTATATTTCCTTAATAACTTAATGATGACTCAGAAAAAAAAAAATCTGTTTCCTTAACAAACTTCCGTGTGAATGATGGAAAGTCTGATCCTGTCTGTGATTTTTCTGAGCTTCATTCTTGACCTGATGTCTGATTCTCATGTGACCAAACTATAGAAGGTCAGTTTCATCAGTGGGAAAAGTACCCACCTATCACCACTTTCATCTAATTACAGTGTCAGCGGTTAATAAGGTCACAAATGGTGACAATTTGTATTCTGCAAGAGCTGAATACTCGCGTCTCAACTCAGCACTGTGATATACATTTTTATGCTGATGATACCATCCTGTACGCCACTGGCTCGTCTATAAACGACCCAGGCCTTCTCCAGGTTCCAGGCTGCTGCAGAACTCACTGCTTGTTCTAAATCCCTCAAAGACGAAGTGTGTGCATTTCACAAGAACAAGAATCACTAATGTTCCTAATTCAATCCATAAGGATGCAAGTGAGGGTCTAATAGAGACAATCCAGCTGTAGAAAATGAGGAATTTGACCCTCAAACGCAGAAAGTCTCAGAAAACCTGTTTAACATCTTAAAAGTGACATTAGGAACATGTCTGAATGTACTGTAGTCCAGTACAAAACAATGTCAACAAAAACCTGAGTATAATGAGCTCTGCAGAGGTAGATTCTTGATTGAACAGGTTTTCTTGATAAAGTGCTTGGCCAGAGTAACCGAAACCATGCGGTGAAACAGGTACTTTGTGATGTAGTTGGGAGTGGTGTTTGACAGGTAAGAGTTTTTGCCAGAGAGGTGAGGTGTGTTTTTATTAAGGGGGGGGGGGCAGAGTATTTATATCTGAGCAGATCAGATAATGTGAGCTTTCAGCGATGGCTCTCTACAAAGTGATTTGTGTGGCGACACTGCTGACTCTCCTCACAAAAGGTAAGGACCTTAATCACTGTGCGCACCTGAACTAACCATGAGAACAATGGAAATATAAAGCCCTAAAGTCACTGTATCGTCTTTTGAATATTTGAGGGAAAAAGATTTCTTCAGGACAAAAAAACAGTTTATAGTCACTGAATATTTAAGTGTGAAGTGTTTTTTTTTCACCTCAGGAAACTTTGTCTTTTCCCCAGTTTTTTCCTGCAGGCATAACTGTGAAATAATATTTATAGCAGATAAGCTGCAGGACATGATAAGAGTTTAGGACAGAACATTTAATCAGTGTAATGAGAAAGTGATGAGTAAATTATTTGATGATGAAAATAATCAGTAATCATAATATGAATCATCTTTAACACAGCTTATTTCATTTGGTTTTCTTTGAGAAAAAGACCAAACATATCTACATGTTTAATCCAATAAATATCTGATTTCAGCCTGAAAAATCAAACTTCTTTTTATCATTAAATTACAGGATGGTACGGCACTTACATTTTGCTTATTGCGGCCATTTTCTGCAGGACAGCATCAGAAACAACTGCACATTCCTTTTCTGTAAAAAACAAAACAAAAAACTCTTTAGTCCATAAATATTACAGATGAGCTATCACAGGCTGATAATGAAATATCAGTAAATACAGTTTGTTTCAGAAGTTTTTTGTGTGTTTTCTGTTTTGCAGAGTCTCACTCACAGCTGGGTGGTAAGTCAAAGTTTCTGCGCACACGTCTTTACTTCATCGCTCTCCTCTGTTAGATAGATAATATAAGACTGTAGGAAGAGGAAATGAAATATCAGAATACTACTCAGGAATGTTTCTATGGTTTTCGTCACCTTGTGTTTTTATTGTCCGTCTCTCAGTGTGTGGTCAGGCTGGACTCAACACCAGGATTGTTGGAGGACAGAATGCCCCTCCAGGAAACTGGCCCTGGCAGGCCAGTGTGCACAGATTTGGGCGTCACATCTGCGGAGGAACGCTCATTAACAACGAATGGGTGATGACTGCTACGAGCTGCTTAATGTGAGCAATGAGGGTAGAAACAGATGCGTCTTTACTGAACACACCCATTCACATTCACAGTGGGAAAAGTGAACTCAAATTTAATTACTGGTCAGGCGAAGGGGTCTGAATACTTTCTAAAACAACTGTACCTCATTATTCAGCAGAATGCTGTGTTATCTTTGACATCTCTTAAACATGGAAAATGGGAGAAAGGACTTCATGCTGTTTAACAAACTTATTATAAGCAATAAAGCACTTTCAGTTCATTAAAATTCAGCTTTAGGATTCTGGAGAATCTGCAGACTGAAGGGCACAGATCATTACTGTGGGAATAATTTATGTAATCAGGACTTTTAAGAATGAACAAACTACAGATCAGATGTGGTCTTAAAATGTTTGTCGCAGTACTCTCGACCACAGCTCTGATTCATGTCTTTACACTGTTTACTTTCTCTTAACTCAGCACCGGCACAAACAATCTGCTTGTGTATCTCGGCCGCGAGAGACAAGAGGGACCCAACCCCAACGAGGTGTCCCGGACCATAATACACGTCATTAATCATCCCAACTACAACCCCACCACTGCTGACAACGACATCTCTCTCCTGAGGCTCTCCTCTCCGGTCAACTTCACTAGCTACATCCTGCCCGTCTGCCTGGCGGCCTCAGGCAGCACCTTCCACAACGGCACCGACGCCTGGGTCACCGGCTGGGGAGACACTGCGTTAGGAGGTGAGTTAGAAAGCAGCTGGCCGCCGTGTGAATCACAGATTGCACCTTTAATGGGATAAGATATGAGAAAACTACCTCAGGCTGCAGTTGTGTTTCATTTGTCAGGATGAACATCAAAAGTCCATTTTGTGTGAAACCACTTTTCACCACGTGTTGCTCATTAAACTGAATTTGTGTCTCTTCAGTGCCTCTTCCTTCACCACAAAACCTGACGGAGGTGGAGGTGCCCATCGTGGGGAACAGAGAGTGTAGCTGTAGCTATGGACTTTTTGCAATCACAGGCAACATGATGTGTGCCGGGTTACAAGCCGGAGGGAAGGGCGCCTGTCATGTGAGCTTATTTTCTCTCCTGTGTTTCTGGCCGATTTATCTCCTTCCAAGGTTCTGTCTCCTGAATGATTCTCTCCTCACAGGGGGACGAAGGAGGTCCGCTGGTGATCAAGCAGAACGGCAGCTGGATCCAGGCGGGGATCGTGAGTTTTGGACTGGGTTGTGCTCAGGCTAATTTCCCGGCGGTCTTCACCAGAGTGTCCCAGTACCAGAGCTGGATCAACAGCCACATCACCACCAACCAGCCGGGCTTCATCACCTTCACCTCCCCCGGGATCGACAGCGACGTCTCCTTCACCTGTCCCATCCAGGTGCCTCCTCCAACCCTGGCTCCCACACCTGCAGCCGACGGTGAGCGCCCTCCATGTCCAGACTCTCAGACTATTTCATTACGATCCCTGCACACCGGTCTCACAGCAGTCTATAATCCTAGTCTTGTCTGTCTCTCTTTAGTTTGTGGTCGTGCTGTGCTCAACAGCAGGATTGTTGGAGGGGAGGAGGCTCCTGTGGGCAGCTGGCCCTGGCAGGCCGGCCTGTACAGATTTGGGAGTTTCCTCTGTGGAGGATCCCTCATTAACAGTGAATGGGTGCTGACTGCTGCTCACTGTGTGCGAGGGTGAGCCAAAAAGAACACGTCACCATGCAGGGCTGTAAACACACTCTTTAAGGGTTACCAGACAAAAAGTTTGGGAACTGCTGCTGGGTGGAAACAGAACTCTATAAGTGACCTCAGTTCTGCTTCTCGTGTTTGTTTCTCTCCTGAATCCCTCAGCAACGTCACCACTGGTCTGGTTGTGTTTCTGGGCACCCAGAGTATATCGATATTTACCGCCAACGAGGTGGGTCGGTTGGTAGAACGGATCGTCATTCACCCCGACTACATCGCCCGCACCGGTAACAACGACATCGCCCTCCTGAAGCTGTCCTCACCGGTCAATTTCACCGACTTCATTCGGCCCGTCTGCCTGGCGGCCTCAGACAGCACCTACCACAACGGCACCAACATCTACGTCACCGGCTGGGGCACCATTGCATTTGGAGGTGGGCTGTAAAACAATAAGATTACATATATTTACAAAGGCTGCTGCAACAACTGTTTTCTCAGATATATAAATGAACAAATGTGTCTCTTCCTTTAAGCAGTTTGCTGTCGAATTAAACTGAATTTGTGTCTTTAGTGCTGCCTCCTCCCCCACACACTCTGAGGGAGGTGGAGATGCCAGTTGTGGGGAACAGGCAGTGTAACTGTGACTATGGAGTGGGCTCCATCACAGACAGCATGATGTGTGTCGGGGATCGAGCTGGAGGGAAGGGCACCTGTCAGGTGATTATTCCACCTCCTGTGTTTGTGTCAGATTTCACCTCCTGCAACGATTCTGTCTCCTAAACGAGTCTCTCCTCAAAGGGGGATGGAGGTGGTCCGCTCGTGAGTAAGCAGGGCGGTCGCTGGATCCAAGGGGGAGTCGTGAGCTCTGGAAGTGAATGTGGTAAACCTAATTTCCCAGGAGTCTTCACCAGAGTGTCCCACTACCAGTCCTGGATCAACAGTCAAATCAACAGCGACCAGCCCGGGTTCCACACCTTCAGGTCCAGTGGGACAGACGGAGACCTCAGTGTCACCTGTACAGGCCTGCCACCACTTCCAACCACCCCTCCTCCAACCACACCGCAGCGTGAGTGTCTGTCCACTCTTAGAGAACGGATCAAACAGGTTTTATTTTTTGTAAGAAAACATTTAAATAAACTTTTACATGATAAATACTGTCTACCTGCTCTCCTTCCAGCTGTGGTCTGCGGCCAAGCCCCGATGAACTCACGTATTTTGGGAGGAAGCTCGGTGGCGTCAGCTGGTGTGTGGCCGTGGATGGCGAGCCTACAGAAGAATGGAAGACATGTGTGTGGTGGGACTCTGGTGGCCGTGGACGCCGTGCTGAGCAACGCCAACTGTTTCTCAAGGTGAGACACCTGGAGCGACACAAACTGTGGATTTGTGAGGCGTTCTGAACAGATTTACGTCTTCAGTAGGAACGTAATGGTCCTGGAGTCGAGAGCCAGGACAGAAGAGGGAAGTCAGAAAGTACTGAAACTGAGCTGATGTTCTCTCCTCCAGTTCACCCAATCCGTCTGAATGGACCGTCATCTTGGGTCGACTGAAACAGAACGGATCCAATCCCTTTGAGGTGACGCTGAAGGTCACAAACATCACTCTGAGCAACCTGACGGGGTCCAATGTAGCAGTGCTGCATCTGGCAACTCCACCCACCCTGTCTGACTACATCCAGCCCATCTGCCTGGAGAACGGACGAACCGTCAGCGTGGGGACGACGTGCTGGGCTGCCGGCTGGAGCTCCGGGCGAGGAGGGGGTGAGTCCACGGTTTACGGTTACACTCTGCAACATCTTCTTCTCTTTAGATGAAGAGAGAGATTCAGGTTCCACTTCTCACCTTTTCCTTGTTTTTCCATCTTTAGTGGAACAAGTTCTGCAGGAGCTCCAGACCTCGGTGGTCGACTGTGGGAACGCCACAACCTCAGACAGCATCTGTACAGGAGCTTTAACACTGGAGCAGGTGAGATTATAAACAGCAGGTGACACAGGGTCCATTCAGCAGCTCTTCAGACGTGTTAGAATTTAAAACACAGTAGTTCAGAAGCTTCAGTGGAGCTAAAGGTTTGTCCTAAAGTTGGCACTAGAGCAAAAGGTCTGTGGTTAATGTAAAACCCTGAGCATGTTGGACTTGATCACTTCCATCTTGTCTGTGTTCAGGGTGACTCTGGCGGCCCGTTGATGTGTCGGCAGGACGGCTCTTGGTTCCAGGCGGCGGTGTTGTCAGTAGAAAACTCCACCGCTCAAACACGAGCAAATCCAGTGACGGTCTTCACCAGTCTGAACAGGTTCTCAGCCTTCTTGTCTCAGACACTGGGAACGTTCTTATCTCCAGCCTCCAACACCACAGCTTCCGGGGGCGCTCTCACTCACTCCTCCTCCTCCTCCTTCCTCCTCTACCTCCTCGTCCTCTCAGCGTGTCTCCACCTCTTCTCATAGGAAACCTGTCTCTGTAAATAGCGATTTACATGATGTGACTGGTACAAATGAATGTAAACAAACATGAATCTGAGAGACAACATCAGCTTAAAGCTGCAGATTCTGCCTCTGAGAAACACAGTGACAACAATCAGCCTGTCCATTAACTATACTACATTAACTATATACTTAATAACCTAAGTTTTGAGATGAAGTAAAATCTTTTTGTTTGATTCAGTGACATTTCCCCTCATGACTGTGCTCCTTTTCATGCATGAGGAGGTTAATACGTACAAAATTAAAACATATACACTGAAAATATATTGTATATGTGTGTGTTTACTCCTGTAAATAGCAGCTACATACACTCAGCTGTCAGTTTATTAGGTACACCCAGATAAAAGGTTTCAATGTTCAGTTTGTGTTGAAACTGTTTTACAGAGGTGATGATTCAGCTTTATGAACTGCAATTACACAGAGGTGTTTCTGTTATTTAACCTCCACCTCACTGATTTAAAAGCCTAAATTTAGAAATACTCACACACAGAAACAGGACTTCAGGACAGCTGACAGGGCTGCGTCCGATCCACGACATCAGGGAAATATCAGTTTCTTTCTAATTATTCTAAATATTTTCTGGGATCAGTCTACAGGAGGAGCAGCTACAGGACTGAAAAGATTGATTCAAACTGACAGATCCATTTTAAAAACATTTCAGGATTTAATAAAACCACAGTGTATAAAATAACAGCACAAAGCTACTTCAGTCATTTTCACATGTACAACATTCTCTGACATTAAAGTGTCAGTCTGGTGATACAAAGACCAGAGATACTCACCACAGATGAGACGCACTAACACACGGCTGGTTTAGGATGTGTTATCAATGAGAAGAATATTTAATAACACCAGCCTCAAGATTTAACTTAATGAACTATTCTCAAACTAAACTATACAAAAGGCACTTTCAGATCAACCAAAACCAGGTCCTGGTTTCAGTCTGATCACACTGGTGTACAGTAAACACAGGAGGAGCATGTTCAGCATGTAAACACAGTCAAAAAGCAGATTGCCATCTAATGGCAGTGACACAACAACATTCTTTAGAGTAAAAGATCAAATGAAGAAGTCAAAGAGCGGTAAGTCATTCTCCATCTCTCTCCTCCCTCTCTTCCTGTCACCTCTCCACTGTAAAGACGTAAAACTGTAATAGGACTGAGGGTCAATCAGCTGACGGTGGCATTAGTGTACCTCCATCCTCGACTTCTACTTGATCCTGATCTCGAAGCACAGACAGTTGCAGGAGTCACACTCAGGAGGCTGACAGGTGCAGGCACAGTCCCACTGGACACACTGTGGGAAAACAAGTCAGTTCACAGAGGAGAAAAACAGCTGCGAGCCAGTTAGTGAGATGAAGAGAAATGTCCTGCTCTGAAGGGATAATAAAGTTTTATTCTAAATCGATTTTCAAAGGAAATATAAATTAAAACCAGTGGCTTCCTGGGACAACTGTTGTCAACAGAAATGTCAGATAAACATGATTTGATTTTGCAGCTCTTGTGCTAAACTTTTTCTTGAGTGTTTGGGGTTTACTCACATTAGGAGAAGGACAAGAATAGTTCAGACATGAGCGCATGGTCGGCAGGCGACAGTCACACATCTCAGCCAGTCTAAAGCACTGCTCACATATAGAAACATTCGGACAGCAATCACCACACTCTGGAGAACACTGGTCCTTTAGGAGACAGAAAACAGAGACACGTTAGCACACAGACATTTCTGCACTGTAGTAATTCAAATGAAAACCCAAGCCAAGAACAATAAACACATTTCATGCATAAAAATAAAGACATTTCCAGTTAAAAATGTCAGATGTGACTCAGCAGTGCACGGTTGGTCTGGTGCAGTGCCTCAGTTTCTAACACCAGGTGGAGCCAAAACAAACTTTCACATTCTACTGCAGAGAGACTGAGACACTCAGCACCTGGAGGTCAAAGTCCTGTTTCCTATTTATTTATCTCTGCATGCCTGTTTCTAAGTTTAGAGCTGGGAGTACATGTAACTGGCATGATATTTAACAAGCTGCAGTCAGGAGAAGAGAAAGGCCTCCCAGTTCTGTAGATAACTCTAACTGTGATACCAGCACCAACCTTGAGGCAGAATCGGATCCACAGGCCAATCCCCAGGACGATCATGTAAAAACCCACAGTAATCATCAGCACTGCTGGGAGGGGGATGGCAAGCTCCCAGATATTCAGCACCTGAGTGACAGAACCAACAAGACATGTAACTGCATCTAACAGAGCAGAGCTGAGGAGATATTACTTCAGATAACATATGTGAATGATTTCTTACCTGCATTGTCTCTGTCTGAGAAGACATGTTTGACTGTCACGAGGATCACATCTCTGGGAAATAAACAGACAGGGATAAAACCTGGTCATTATTCAAGCCTCAGTTTATTATCCTCTGCTGAGCATTCTGCAGATATATGCAGGATGCTTGATTATTTTCTCAAATTATTTCCATGCAGAGGCTCATATTCACTACCAGCTATGAGAGGGGTACGCTAAAATGTTTAGTATAACTAGTAGTGGGAAGTCCCGTTTTGATCAAACAACAGTCCAAACACTTAAAATATTTTAAGATAAATCAGAAGTATTAAAAGGAAAAGCAGAGTCCTCACATGTGAAAACCTGGAACCATCTTTATATGAACAAAGACTTAAACTATTATCAAAACATTTTCTATTGATTCAATCTGAAACAAAACATCATATTTTATAAACTCTTCATATAGTTTGAATGTTGAAGTATTAATTTGTAAAGTAGGTAAAGGTGTAAGATAAATGTAGTGAAGTAGAAAATAGCGTTAAAAGGAACTTAAGTACCAGTACTTCAAATCAAGTAGTATTTGAATAAATGTATTTTCTACCACTGCAAAGTAAAAGTACACAACTATCTGTTAACAATAAAGTGCATTCGTGTATAGAAAGTACTTGTAGTGACGAGTTAAATGCTCCTGAAAGTATAAGGATAAAAGAATAATGGAAGTAAATCAGAGATAACAGTAGTGAAGCTAACTGGCAAAACGGAAGAAAGAACGTCCCGCTAACGTCTCACCGTGTCTGTGAGGTCCCGTATTTTCATAAATTAATCATAAATATCGACGCCGGCAGAAAAACTTAAGTCAAATTCTTCATTTTTATCGTTTATAGTAGAAAAAGAGCGTATTTCTACTCCCCGCTACCGAAAACAAACCGAGCTTAGCTTATGGCGGCAGCTGCGTTACCATGGAGTCAGACGGATCCCGGGAAGGGACAAGATGTGCGCATGACCGCGAAAACGCGAAAACAAACCTGCTACTGTGTTAAGTTGTGATGATTTAAATAGTTTTTGATATAATACGCGACATGCATTGAAAATAAACATGTTGTTCATAATAAGGACTCTTAATTAAAAAATAATTTGATTTGTCTAATAAATGTGATCTTAAGTCATGAAATCTACACCTCAACAAAAATGAACAAACCTAAATCAGATCAGTATTTGCGGTCTTTAAAATAGCACCAGTTCTCCTTTGTGTACCTGCAGAGTTTTTCAGGTACACAGCACCGTATACACAAGCAACTAAATAAATAACATTTCTATGGTCATAAAATTAAATCTAAGGAATTTGGTTCTACTGATGTGTTTTTGTGTGGGTTTAGAAACTCACAATGTTCCATTGCTACATGTTGTTCAGAACGTAGGAAAACTGAACTTCCTGCACTCTACCACACCAAACCAGTATTGTGGTTAAGAGTTCAAACTGAAAACACCTGAGACGAATACAAAACACAGGACAGGCTTATCAACTGCAGAAATTTTATTGAACCAAATGTGGACTTTGCAAAACAGACTTGCTCTCCATCACCTTAAGTCACAGGAGCACAGTGTGACCTGGCCATGGCTTTAATTTTTACTGTATTACTTCAGCATCACTATGTCTTAACTTGTATTTATAAATTATTGCATTATAGGAAATTAAAGTTTCAAGTGTCTGTAACCACAGGCTTGGTACCAGATTTGTTCTTAGACCAAACAAAGGCTGGTCAAAGACCAGAGTGGGAAACTAACTTCATTTACCAGTAAATCCATCTAGAATCATACTTGAGGTCAGCACCACAGAGCTGCACCAGAGCCAAAGATTACCAGCATCTGATTTCATTTCCCACTCTAGAGGGTTCATCTGATCACATAGTTTGGAAACTTGCATTGGCAGCAAAAAAAACAAATACAATTAGAAAAATGTGCCATTAAATAAACAGAAAAATTAATAATCCAGATGAGGTGGTGGAGACAGTCAGTACTTTACACAATCTCTGCTCTGTAACCTTAGAGCAGGCAGCTGGACATGTAAACACCACCAGTGGGATGTTGAAACAGACCGAAAAGAGGGAAATCACTCATGTTGGCAAACCCCTTTTCCCATCCTCCCACCTGCAGCCTTTGTTCTTCTACATTTACCCACTTCAGCAGTAAACAGTTATAACATCTGTGACCCTCCTGTACACACCCAGCCCCCGCCCCCTTCCCCATGACACCACTCCACTCCAACATATGGAGACTCATCGTTTTATTGAAACACCTTGAAGTACAAAACAAAAAAGTTACATGAAACGGTGCCTCCTTATTGTGGCACAAAACCTAAAAAGAAAAAAAAATTAAAAAGGAAATAAACAAGGGGGGAAAAGGAAGGAGGAAGTGTGTGTGTGGGAGGGTCATCACCACTCATCCCTGATGTTGTGTGGAGCTGCAGTGGTGTGTCTTTGCGAGAGCGAGCCTGCCCCCTGGTGTTGTAGGGAGGCGGTGGTGTTACAGAGTCCCATGTTTGTCAGAGGTAATTCACGTGTTAGCTAGTAGGAGTTGGTGGGGCAGCAAGGGGGGTGAGGGGGGAGGAAGAGCAACAGCAGCACATAGGAAGAGGGGAGGAGAGGGGGAGGGGAGTTTAATGGCCTTCCAGGAGAGATGGGGAGAGGGCTGATTTGCAGCTTCTAGAAGCCGTGGACTTTGAGCTGCTCCTCCTTGGCCAAGTCAATCTGAAAAGAAGAAACAGGAGATTTGAAAACGACTTCTGACCTCTAGTCTGTCTACGCTCAGTCAGCAGTGTCCTACACCTAAATTATCACACAGCAAGTAAGAAATTCTGATTCTTCTTCACTGCAATGCAAGACTCACCTCAATGAGGAACTGGCAGATATTCTTGCGCTGGTCTCCCTGTAGCTGAATCACTTCACCATACTCTGGGTGCTCAATCACTGTCCCATTGCAGGCAAACTTCTGTTGGAGTCAAAACAGACAAAACAATTAGCCAGAAATGTCAGAGCCAGAAAACAAGGACACACACCACCATGCATTATTAATTGGTAAAAACCTGGCAGTCTACCATAACAACTAGGACAAGTACTGCTTAATTTGGCCAGTCTTTATAAAAAGACTGGTCGGCAGAATGTGCATTTCAACTCTAGACCGCACCCCAAACTGTTACCTTCTTGAAGGCCTTGACTAGCTTCTTCTTGTCATAGTCGGCGGAGATGCCCTGGACAGTGGTGAGGGTCTTCCTGCCGTTCCGCTGTTGGATTCTTATGTGGATGTAGTCCTCTGTCCCGGCTGGGAGGCGGTCATCACCCTTAGTTGCATCAGCAAAGGGGTCTAGAGGGAAAAAGAGCAGCATTGTGAGAACAACAATAAAACACAATCTATAAAACAAAGACTACATCGCCCATTGCTTGACATCTTACCAGTTTACATTAAAATTTGTATTTCTCCCCCGTTCCCTTGTCCTAAAGACAACGCTGCCAAATCCGCTTCACGTATTCACTGATTTCATCTGGCACATCTCTTTGGAAGTGTCATGTTTCAGATGAACTGCGCAGACGTACCAGCTAAATATACAGCTTAACAGCTTACTGAAGTCTGGCAGGGTTTGTTAGCCACTGCTAAGCGGTACCCTTCCGCCGCTGGACACGACTATGTTCGGAATAATAGCAGAGTCATGGTATGCTAACTCTCGTTTACGCAGCGTGGATTAAAGTTTAATACAAAGTATAACTAAGTGAGATACACGTTAGCTGAAATTTTGCAGCAGAAATACCATTTCCTGATCAAAGCCAACACAGCTGAATAATAAGCTAACGCGCTAACAGCAAAATGTAGGCCTAATGGCGGCCGTTTTAACGTTAGCAAAAAAGAAGTGCAGATTGACAAATATATATACATATATGATTTCATTGTGAGTTAGATATTTATGTTGAATTGGACACTTTGAAGACCAAACATCACATTAAATAGCCAAATCGGCCATAAAATAAATAAAACCTCGACGTAAGTTAAAACGCTTAACGTTAGCTTTGCTAGCACTCGCCCTTCCCCCACCTTGTCTCTGTTCGGTTTGATAAAAACGACTTACCAAAAGTTTGGAGGTTCTGGATAGCGGACATACGATAAGATTTGCTTTCCTTTCGGATAATAACTTGGTTAGCGAGCGGTTCGTCGGCTAACTTTGACTTTTCTGTCGTTCCTGGTTTTCGCCTTTTCGCGGGGACTACGCTCGGCTCTGCTTCGTAGGATCTCACAAAATGGAGCTCGTCCTGTTCGTAAGAGTGGAAAACAAGCCTTTATAGCCCCGCCCCGAAACTAACGTCAGTACGTCGCTGACGTAGGAACAGGACGCCGCCAGCAGCCACGCCTTATTATTTCTCAACTTTACTGGAAAGGTGACGTCACCATGTCAGAATTTAGTCATCTTCATCTTCAGGAAAATTACCAAAACAAATGAATGCACTTTTATAACACTCAATAATAATTCTTTTTGAATATTTAAATGATAATAACAAATTATCTATCGGGAGCTTTAAGATCTTCTGGTCATTGTGTCAGTTTCCTGTGAATAAGAATGGGTTTCTTTGGATAATTTTATATTCATGGATGGACTCAGGAACAGGTCCAGGGGCCTCTGGGCCAGAACCAGATTCACACTAACCCCAGAAGAACACACAACAATACCAAAGCCAAAAAACCACACAGACCCAAAATGACCACAGGCTGCAGTGCTGTTAATATCAGTTCTCTCTGTAGTCATTAACATGGTAACACTAACATGCCATAAACCATTCTGTGCCTGAAGTAATTTAATCTTCTTAATAATCGATTTTCCTAAAATGTCTTCTTCTAGTATGACACTCATGGAAAACTTTTTAATTCAGCGAGACACTTCTCGTTAATTAAAACACTGTGTGTGAATGTCAGTAACATGGTCATCAGTTTGAGCCCAGTGACACAGATTCAGCCACTGGATGGAGGCATGTGTGCGTTTGTGTACCACTGAGCCAACGATATATTTTGTTGTAGAAAATACAACCACTGCAGCAAACACTTTCTTCAAAATGCTGATGCTTATTTATTATAAACTTAGAACATAAGGGAAAAAATCTGTGCTGTGCAAACCCACTGTCAGTACAGGTTCGTTTCTTCACTGTCCTGACTGACTGCAGGACATTTGTGTTTACAGTCTGCTGATATTTGGTGGAATCCACTGCTCCCCTCTGTCTGCAGTGTTTCCTGTGTAACTGGCTGACACACAAACCCAGAAGATTTCCACCCCCCTGCTGAACAGCTGGCAAAGTGCTCTTTTCACGAAATGCTGCTCCTTTTTTCCTTCAACATACCTTCACTGACTGTGGCCAAAGAGCTCAATCCTTTTATTTATTAAGTAATCTATTACAACATTTTACCTCCGGAATATCCATGACCTCCCAAACATAAATAAATAAACAATACGAACAGTAATCACACAGATAAAAATCAGCAGCATACAATCAGAAGTGAACACATAAACATTCACTATAATTCAGAAATATTCTGAGCATGCACTGACAGACAGGTGCCGGCTGTTCTTCAATATTTTCCCCAGTCTCTCTGACATCACTTGAGGATTGTCAGGTCTAAGTGGACTGGCTTCTCTGATAAGCTCAACTGATACACTGCCTTTTTACCAGCAGGTACATTGTGACTGGGTCTGGATTTCAGTGACTGGATCAGGACCAGGTCTCAGCAGCGCTGGAGCTGGAGATGTTTCCACAAATCAGAATGTGTAAGATGAGAATTTTGTTTCAGACGGTTAAAGGTAACTACATGATCATCTTTGTATGGATCCTTTGATTTAGCAGGGCTTTAAATATGGTCTCCACTCCTGCAAGACATTCAATGTTCACCCCAGCACTGATGTTAAGTGGGTCCTGAATGCATCAATGGTTGCATCAAGTCAGACTCAGGACTGGAGGGGTTTGATGGAGCTGTGGATCAGTGTTTCCTGTGTGTTCCTGTGTGTCTTCTTCAGGATTTACCTGATGATCGGCCGCTCCTGTTGTTAGCAGATCATGGAGCCACCTTAGGAGGTTTTACGTCTAAACATGAGGGGGTTAATATCAAGGAATGTACAGTCATGTCCTCCAAGGAGCTCAATCAAAGCTCCCTCTGAGTTATAACGTCTCCAGCTCAAGGTAAACTTCATCTGTCTGCAGCACTCGTTTCCAACACGACTCTCGTCTCATCCAGATGTTTCTTTGACTTCAGATGTCGACTTGTCTGTTGAGGTGTCCGCCTCAGGTTTCCTTCTGACTCGTCCATGTAGACCCTGTTTGTTCAGGCAGCGCTGCACAGTGGAAGGATGCACCATCACTCCTGTGTCGGCTAAACCCTCCTGCAGGTCCTTCGCAGTCATGTGGGGGTTTTGCGTTGCCTTTCTGCCGAGGAGACGAGCGGTTTTATCTGAAATCTTTCTTGGTCGTCCAGATCTTGGCTTGACTTCCACAGTTCCCCTTATCTTCCATTTCTTAATGACGTTGCGGATTGTGGAAACTGAGAACCCAAAGCGCTTTGATATCTTCTTATAGCCTTTCCCTGATTTGTAGGCATCAATCAGCTTCAGTTTCAGATCCTCACTCAGTTCAATAGAGGAACCCATGGCTGTTGTTGTGAGGTTTGCTCAGCCAGGTCAATCTGAGAAGAAGAGTCAGAAGATTTAGTCTGTGCCTCAAACACCAGACACTCTGTTGGTGAAACTGTGAATGTTTTATAATGAAATGACCTCATTATACTCTGGGTTCTCAATCACTGTCCCACTGCAGGCAAAACAAAACAAGTCAATGTTAACAGAGCCTCTTTTACATGTCTGGACAATTCATTAAAGTCATGTTGTAGGGAATTAGTTGGATGGAGAGCTACGATCAGCTTTTCCCCCATTAGGTTTAAATCTCCTTTCAGTAAACAACTCTGTGCTTCAGTTTCTGCTGGAATCAAGATGATCACAACTGGCTGTCATCTGGCTGTCGCTCACTCTGCTTAGAGGATATCTGCATAAGGCTGGGCCTCTCTCAACCCTCCCCTGTGCTGGAGGCTCTTTCAGCCTGCTGCAGTGCAATGTTGGGTGAAAACAAAACAATAAGCTTTAACACACTCCCAAAATATTAAACTGCGGGCTACTTAAAGCTGAGAAATTAGAAAATCAACAGGTGTTTTTACTTCATTTACTGTTATAATACTGGGTTGATGCTGCTTGTGTACTTTTAAAGTAAATAAGCAAAACTCTACCGACTCGTGTCGGCGAGCAGGACTACAAATTAACCAGGAGGTGACTTAAGGATTTAAATTAAAATGCAAAACAATTAGCTTCAGATAACATGTGAGCTAACCAAAGCGCACAGACAGCAGAAATCAGGAGTAATACCTACTGACTGAGTCTGCTGTCGGTACACGAACGAATCCGATGAGACCCGAAGCTCGCAAACGGCATTCTTCGGCGTACAGGCGGCAGTTCGGCTTGTACGGAAAGTACCGAGGGCTGATGTCAGGAGCAACCGAGTCACAGGGCTGCAAAACGGTGCCGCTTTATTGAATCTGTACACGTGAACGCACCGGAGGAGGAAGATAACGGTTAAAATGAAGACTTCAGTCACGGGTTTACGAACTGAAAACTAAACACACGGTTCCTCCTGATCAGTTTTATATGAAAGAACCGCCCACAGTCTTTAGCTAGCACCAGCTAACACCCACCCTGCCCCTTCTTTCTCTCACATTTCAGATTCATAATAATGACTTACCAACTCCTCTCTACCGTCCAAATATAACTTTTTATTTCTGATTTTCGTCTTTTAACACTGAAGATGTCCGGATAGATGCGTACAGCTCACCTCTTCTTCGTTTTTTATTTTTTTCTCCGCGATTGGCAAAAAACAAAATGGCGCCTTACCGCTACCTACTGGTGTGGAGTGAGCATCGACACTAAATTTGAGCTACCAAAATAAAATACTTCTCTTCCAGCTTCATTTCTCTTACAATGAATCTTTTTAGTGTCTTGAAATGAAAAAAATCTTCTAATTCATAGAAATATCACACTCACGCCATTCATTTCAATTCTGTTTCATGTTTGTATTTCATATATCAAAAATCTGGTCTGACTGTTTAATGGCTGCATCTCAGTCTTCTCCCCACATAAAACCCAGCTGCAGCAAACAGACATTTAAAATCACCTTCTTCTAATGTTAATGCATGTCATTTTTAGAAAATAGGAAAAAAATTAACTGTTGGAATAAAAAATAAAATTAACTGTAGCATGTGTGAAAGTTTGGGCACCCCCAAAATAAAGTGAGTAATAAAAGAAGAGGCCATCATAGTGAAAACACCAAATCTTTAATGAAAGTCACATGTATCTATCATGACCACATGGGGAAAAAACTTTTTATCGTACAAAGGGTGAGACTGTAGCGACCGTACCACTGGTAGTCACAGGAGCATTCTGGAGAATACTGGATACATCCAAGCACTCAGCAGAGCAACACGCCACCTTAACAGCTAACCAGCAATACTCAACTGCTACACAACTGCGCCTAGTGCACAAAAAAACATACAAGCAGGATTAGGATCAAAAAATGAAAAACAAAACAAGACACTGTCTAAAGTCCAGTAAATGATGACCTGTAAAATTAAAGAGATGATTTAAGGAGATGAGATTAACTGAGCTGACACATTCTTTAAACTGACTTTACCCCCACTTTCCACCTCAGTCATTTCACTGTACATCACAAGTAATTCTACTGAACACAGCCTGACACAGACGCCCTGAGCTGCAGCAGTTCAAGACTGTGAGGAAGCACTTCATGTAAAGTTTTTGAGGGCTAACTTCAATTTAATGAGATGTGTGCAGATACACTGTAAATATATGTTACGAAAACAACTCAGGAAAAAGGAAAAATTTTAAATTAAAGCAACATTTCCTCATGTTTACTGTGTTTATGTCACTTTAGATGTTTCTTTCCAGACTGAACAAGAGATAACAGACAGTAAATGGCTTTTTGTGACGGTATCGAAAGAAACCTGATGTTTAAGTCCCATTATATTGACGTCAACGGCCTGTATCACAAAGCGAGATTAATGTTCTAGCCAGCTAACTTTGGGGTTAACTCACTCACTCAGAATAAATCTAAATGTTAAACTAAACTAAAAATTATTAATTAATTACTCTGTTTCTAGTCATTCTTTTGCCTCAGTGACACCAGTTATTCAGGATCTGTAGTATCAGGCTCAGCAGGGCCAGGAAACCCAAAGAAAGCTGGACTGAGGTGAACTCGCTTCATGATACAGACGGCAGAGAGAGGAACTGAGAGAAAACCACTGTAACATCCTCATATCATCTGTTTCAAAGTCTGAACACAGATTCTTCTCCACGTTAAACTGAAGCTTTAAAAATAATAAACACGTCATGAAAGGAAATAAAATCACAGCACATCAATGTCATGAAAAAGCCTCTGAGGCCAAACAAATAAAACAGAGCAAAGCATGGAAGACACAATAATAACCTTTCACAGCTGGACACTGTTGCTTGTCTGGGATCCTGTCTGAGGAGCTCTGAGGTCGTCACCTGAAACTGTCAGAACGAAACAAAAGTTAGAGGAAAGAACACAAAGTCAACCAGGACTGAAGCTGCAGTTTTAACTCAGACTGACTGACTGTTTGGCTGCAAATTTATCTGAACTTAAATGACTGTACTGTCACATTTAGCTCCAGATGTGATCTAAAGCACCCTGACTTTCAAACATACACCTCTGTTTCATCCTCTGGCTGTGGTCGCATGGTTTCTCTGTTTCTGCAGTTATTTTTGAGTCAGATGTTGCTTCAATTAAGCCAACAGTAGAGAGATGACAGTAAATGAGGGGGGAGAGAAAGGGAGTGACAAGCAACATTCAGACATTAAACAGCATTCATTTTGTTTTTTTGATCTGAAAGGCTGAAGCTCTGACAAGCTCCATATCTGATTACATCTCTCTTCTTCTTCTCTGCCTGAAAACATACGTTGAATTGTTGATTTGTCACATTTAAAATGGAGGTATAAGAAAACAGGTGAAGTGAAACTAAGTGGGATTAACGTGGGCAGAGAGCGGGACAAACCTCAGTTCCCCTCAAGTACCAGTGTCCCCTCACCTGAGGACACGACCTGGAGGACAGACGTACCTCAACACCAAACCCCAACACTGACTGCCTCCACCCTGCTGCACAGAAACCCTCACCAGCAGCCGGCAGCCTGTGGGCGGCTCACCACACACCTAACGCTCACACTGCCTCAGCTCTGCTCAAACTCCTCTCTAGATGTCGCAGCTTGGGAGGGAGAGAATTCCAGATTTGTTTTACTGTCACAGCTGTTTTTAAAAACACTTTGAGTTATGAGCTAGCACGCTAATTCAGGAAGTTACAAGTCAGATCAAGTGTGGCGGAAAAATAATAACATGTCTTTTTACCAGGGCAGAAAAATGTTTTGTTTAGGAGCAACTGTCGTTATTTAAAACTATTTTTTAGTCTAGATTTCACTAGAACTAGCTGCTAAGAGGTTAAAGTTCCCAGCTACAGCTACATTATAACTGGTCTGTCTCTCACCCTGATGCTAACAAGAAACAAAACTTCCATAAAAAATGTCTTTATGTTTGTGTAACAGCAACATCTTGTCAAACCTCACCTGTTGCTGTGCTCAGCTCTATGGGGATTCACCTCCATTCTCTGCTGCTGACTTGGGCTGGCTTTTGGACCTAGACCTGGAGCCTCTTTTGGAGGAAGGGGTGTGGCTTCTGGACCTGGACTTAGACCGGGACCTGGATCTTGATCTGGAACGAGAATGGGACTTGGCCTTGGTCTTCTTGGTCCTGGGGGAGTGGGACTTGGATCTGGAGTAGGACCGGGATCTGGATCTGCTGGAGCGGGATCGGCTGCGGGAACGAGAGCGGCTCCTGCTGCGGGATCTGCTGCGTCTTCTGTGTCTCGGGCTGGGGGAAGAGCTGGGTACATTCAGTGGGTTGAGTTATCATCTACAATGTGAAAGCAGCTGGACTGAACTGAGGAAACTGAGACCTGCTATGGCAGTCCTGCAAGGAGCCACACCGATACTCGAAAGACTTGTTCTGCAGATTTGATCAGGGCTTGCAAACTTAGCAACAGATTAGATATCATAAGAAAAGCCAACTGAAAAGTTGTTGTTTTTCAGGGCATCTTGGGTTGCTGCAGCTGATTGGTTATTTCAAACTTGACAACAAAATGATATGCAGCGAAATTAATCATTAGCATCTCTGGTAAATTCGGCATTCGTTTGATCCACCAAGCAGTTTGTTCTTTTAAAGAGAAATCTAAACTCATTAGGTTTGTGCCATGTTCTTTGGTGAAATGGTTTACAGTTGTTTTCTCGAATTTTATCTATGCCGAATTGTAGAGTGACTCTTGCTAGCTCAGAAAAATACTTAACTTTTGTTCTGTAATGAATGTGTATTGGTCTGCAGTCCGAGGCCACCTTGAATGACCGAATTCATCAATGGAGCCTGGCGCTGTGTCCATCGACTTAAGTCTAACTAACGAAAACACGCTTCATCTTACCTTCTGCTTCGGCGTCCATAACCCCCGTATCTCCGCGTCGGTCCTCCTCGTCGCCCTCCACCATAGTGGGAATCGGGAGGTCTGCCGTACCGGGCCATCTGGACCCTCAGCTCCCGCCCATCCAAGAGCGCTCCGTCCATGGCGTCCATCGCATCCTCGGCGTCCCGTTTGTCGTGGAATCGCACAAACGCGAACCCCCGGCTTTCTTTCGTGTAGCGGATCTCGAGGGATGTAGACGTCCCCTACCCGGCCATACTTCTCGAAAACACGTCTGAGAGTTTCGGGCGACGTTCGGTAGGTGAGGTTGTCTACTTTGAGGGAAGTCATGCCGTCGACGTCCGGCGGAGGCCTACCGTAACTCATGGCGATTCACCTACGAGGCCTGGCAGCCTTCTTCAAAACAGTTTTTATCTTGGCGACGACACAACCTGTCTATTAGTAAAAGTCCACACGCAGACGAGGGTGTATTTTACCTCGAATCACTTTTGCTCATGGGATATTTAATGCTGTATAATCACGAAATAAACAACTGTTTCCAGCACCGTGAATCCGCGATGTTTCCCACTACCCTGATCCAGCGCGGTGAATTTCTTCTTCTACTGAAGAAATTAGGCGCTCCTTGGAATCTTAGTTACCGCATCGGCGCCATCTTGTGGAAATAAGTTCATTACATTTTTCAAAATAAAAGCGCCAACAAGCAAGTGTGAACAGAAAAGCTGTTAAAATGTACAGTATGAGTACAATTAGGTGTTAATTATGTAATTCCTGGTTAAAACCTACGCACACCCACCTTGGCTCGTTACATTTCAATATGTTTTCTACATTTTTATATGTTTTATTTTGACCGGAAGTTGTGCCGTATAACTTGTGCTAGTTACCTAGCTTGCTAGCTGTAGAGTTACCGCAAAAGCTGAACGGTTCCGGTATGTTTTTAAATCAAGAAACCGTTACTATTCTTATACAGATACTTAAAATTGGTTATATTTATGCCTGCCTTTATATGAGATAGAACTACTAAACAACCGCCCGAGGTATAAAACATTTTCCACAAACGGAAAACACGTACTGGATCGGTCTAAGCAGGTAGCTGTTGGTGAAGTTCCGCTGCACTGAGCGTTTGTAAATCTGCTAGCTCATACTGCTAGCTCAGTTAAGCTAACTAGTCAGCTGATTCATTCACATGACAGCCCTTTCTAGTTTCGATCCCGTTCACCGGTGCCGTTGAAGAACTCCAGAGAATCGATTCTACACGACAGAAACCATCATGGTAAAGTTAGTTTAGGAGCCACACGGTGAAGACGGATAGCTGAGGATATCGGACGGTGCACAAACAGCTAACTATGCTACTGAAAACACACTGAGTCCGCACAAAGAGGAGCAGCCAGGGTTAGCTACACGGCTTCAGCACTGTTGGTAAGTTGTTTTCTTAAGCTTGACATTAAACATACACAAAGAAACATCCCTGTCTCTTGGAATCAGCCACTGTCTCACTTCCTCTGTCTTCGTTTTAAGATTCAAAGACCAAGATAAAACCCCGTTGAAAAATCTATCAGTGAATTGCTCCTTTGCTTATGCTCTAACGTAACGTCTGATAGACATTTATGTCTTACGATAATCCACTTCTTAATTCGGCATATAACACATCAACCAAACAACACCTGTTTTAAGGCTGTCTAACCTAAAATTTGAATTTAATTTGAATTTGATTTCATTTACATACCAGTCGTCCACCAAAACACATCGTGAGCGGATAAACCAGTTCTTAAAGTTGTTTTTTCATCGATAGAAGTTGTTGCTCTGTATTTTTTTTATATGCCGAAATGATTAATATGTGTTATCAAATCGTAGTTCTCGAGTAAGATCTATGACTCGTCATGATCTTTTGCGAATGTGCGTATGGGTGATAAAACAACTGACTTTTGAATGGAATGTGGTTAAAAGAGAGAGAATGTTTTTCACAGAGGAGCGTTACAGTCTCTTGGATGTTACACACCTTTCTGATTTGTACTTCTCCTTGTTCTTCTATTCTCAGATGTGCTGTTCTCTCCAGTAGGTTTTTTTCTTGTCTTCACTTCCTCAAGGAATTTACAGTCTCCAAAATGAGTCCAGAGGGGAAGAGGCTTCTAAACATCGTTATTCTCGGCTTTGGCTTCATGTTTATGTTCACTGCTTTTCAAACATGTGGCAATATAGAGGTAGGTTGATTTTACTGATGCACATGTCAAAGAAAACTGAGGCTTTCAGTCCTCAACAGAAACCTGTCTTTGTCTTTACAGCAAACAGTTATAAAGAGCTTCAACAGCACCGAGTTCCACGGGAGCGGATACACCAGGTAAACTCCTGGAGTTCTTCCACTGATGCTGCAGCGCACCATGTCTGTACAGAGTTTAACACAGATTGACTTGAAGTATTTCCCAGCCTTGATACAGAGCTTCTATAATCAAATCTGTCGCACTCAGAAATCCCTGGAGGATAATCGAATCTTAGGTAAATCATTCCAGGGAACAAAGTTCAGTCTGACTTCAGCGTGCAGCAGAAAGTCGAGACGTCAGGAAACATCCTTTCGTGACTTTAATCTCGTCACTTAAAAAAGAGAAATCTTTGAAACCAAGCAGCAGAGCTGTGTCTGTGTACAGATGACGGGTAGGAAAAATTCAGATCAGCATTTTGTGATATTTGCTGTCTCTTCACAATCACATGGACACGTGATTTAAGAATCGGTGCGACAAAACTTTTTCCGGTTTAAATGATGAGTCATTCACGACAGAAGTGTTGAAACTGTCCAAACACTACAAAGACTCATGTTAAATGACTGAGTTTTAGTGGAAATACAGAGAAGACTGACAGTTTTATTCCTCTTTTATCAGAAGCATTTTAACCCTTTCATTGATTTGCTGATGTACTTCCTTTTCTCTGAATGAACTGTCCTCTGTCTCTCAGCATGGCCATCATCTACGGAGTTTTCTCTGCGTCCAACCTGATCGCTCCCTCAGTGGTGACCGTCATCGGACCACAGCTCTCGATGTTCTTCAGTGGGCTTTTGTACAGGTAAACTGTCACTGACCGACACTTTACCTGCTCCCACCTTTTCATGTTAAACCAGGCCTCTAACACGTCTCTGTATTTGTTTCCTACAGCGGCTACATCGCCATGTTCATTTACCCGTACACCTGGAGCTTCTACACAGCGTCTGTGTTGGTTGGAATAGGAGCAGCAGGTAACAGGACGTTACCTAACAACCTGTACACGTTACCTGCCTCTCTCTCTCTCTGTGTTGATGTTTTCCTGTTTGTTCTCCAGTGCTGTGGACGGCTCAGGGAAACGTGCTCGCCATCAACTCCACTGACAGCACCATCGGGAGAAACAGTGGGATATTCTGGGCGCTGCTGCAGTTCAGGTAAACCTCTGCCAACGTGCACCTGAGTCTAGAGGGAAACAGAAATATGTTTCTAAGTATAACTGCTGAGTCAGTGAAGGTTTAGTTTTATTCATCCATCAAATGAATATCAGCTCATTTTTAACAAATTATGAGGAAAGTTTTACAGAAATAGCTGGAAAATACAGATTCTGTAAAACATCAGTCAGTCTGCATCTGCACCATGTTTTTCCATACATCCTCCCAATGTTTGAATTAAGTCCCTGTCATAGATGTTTGTCGGAGTTCCAGAGGCTGAGTGTGACCCTGAGGCTAGTTAAACCAGGACAGTCATTCATTAGCATAAGCACTTTACAGTCCTTAATGTCTCTAACGTCACCACCACTCTCCTCCAGCCATGACTCTTTGCAGTCAGACTTTATCTTTACGTCTTGAGCTTTGACTGCAGATTTTTTCTCTCTGCAGCTTATTCTTTGGGAACCTGTACATTTACTGTGCCTGGCATGGACACGTTCACATAACAGGTGGGAAACAGTCTGTGTTCTGTAAAATCTCTTTAGCACTTCCTGTTATGACTTCTCGTGAGAAGTGTAAATTTAAGAGTGTGACTCACGTTGTTTGTCTCAGACAAAGACCGTCAGACGGTGTTCATCTCTCTCACGGTGATCAGCCTCGTCGGCTGCTTCCTCTTCTTCCTGATCCGGAAGCCTGATCCTGAACCGTCTCCCTCGGAGGCGTCAGGAGTCGCTGCTGCAGGCCGAGTCCATAGAGAACTCCACAGTGAGGTGAGAGCAGTTACACAGTTCTGACAGGGACAGTGCATTTAAATGACACCTCTGCATAATATCCAGTACATTACAATAAGCACTGACATCTGATGCTCTGCTTGTTTGGTTGAGTAGAGGAGCCGTGTTGTTTGTGTCAGGATTTCTGTGAGTCCTGGAAAACCTCAGAGTGTCTGTCACTCCTGAGTCAGGAAGAAATCCTGACCAAAGTGAGTGAAGTTTATTCATATAAGACCTTTCAAGAGCAAAAGTCACAAAGTGCTTCACAGTATAAATAAATATAGACAACTAAGTAAAAGCCTGCACAGCTTCAGTGTCCACAGATCTTAAGGTATCTGAGCATGGAGAGCTCTGAAGGTGATCACCAAACCCTTCAACTGAACCCTGAACTTTCTGGGGAGTGAAAGTGAAGAGGACAGAGCTGCTGTCACATCATGGGATGTTTTAGAGGAGCTGATGCGAAGCAGATGATCCTGGGATGTTTTGAGCCTGTGACAGAATAAAAGCGCGTACGATCATCTCCACCTCAGACTGACACACAGGAAATTTAAGGCGAGATTCAGTCACTTTAAACTCAAACTCAAACATCAGTGTTGCTGTTTTTGTTGTAAACTCTGGAGACAGAACCTGCCACAGATTATTAATATCTGCTGGATCAACACTGTGATGTTGTCGTTAGGAGACTCAGACCTCCGTCCTCAGCCTCTTGACGCTTTTTAAATAAGATTTCCTCCACACACACAAAGAAAGAAAAACAGAGATTGTGGAGCGTGGCCTGGAAATGTCCTGGAAAGTAGATTTTTTGAAGACAGATGGGAGCCCCCCCCCGTCGCTCCTCGTGGAGCAGGAGCAGTATTTCTGCAGTGGAACAGGATGAGACAGGTGACCTTTAACTGTAAATGCTATCCTTTGTTGTCTTTCCTACATTGCTCTTTGAAACTGCTGAGACTCTGTCGCTGCAGCAACTGAGTCCAGTTCGTGGATGAGGTGAAAGGTGAAAATGTCGGAGAGAAAATCCGAGCCTGTGCGAGGTGGAGGGACACAGTTTTATCAGTATGATCATTGAACCTCCGTCAGCTGATCACAGGTGTCTGGTTTTTTTCCTCAGCTCACCTCGTGCAGACCTCTGCTCACAGGCTCTGGATGCGTTTGGTAAGTTCACTCATGTGACCTCCACTTCCTGTCCTGTAACTGGACTGTCACCTGTTAACACCCACTTTGGGTTTTTGTTTTTTTGCAGTGCAAGCGTGTAAAATATCTGTCACCAAAGAGATGCTGCTGCTGAGCATCTCCATCGGATACACAGGTGGGTGTGAGGAGGATCAGGTGTGTTCAGGTGTGTTCAGGTGTGTGGTGAGCAGGTGTAAAATGCTGCTCTGTGCTCCCCTTCAGGCTTGGAGCTCACCTTTTACAGCGGGGTGTACGGGACCTGTATCGGAGCCATGACCCGGTTCGGCAAAGATGCAAAGAGTCTGATCGGCATCTCTGGGATCTGCATCGGCGTCGGCGAGATCTTAGGTGAGTCCTCAGAGCTGCGTCTCCTCCTGAACTTGATTCATGATGCAGTTTGTCACATGAGAACGAGGAAACGACCGGGGCACGTGATTTACTCTTCCTCTGCTCTGTCCGTCCAGGAGGGGGCGTGTTCGGGATGCTGAACAAGTGTAACCGGTTTGGGAGGAACCCGGTGGTGCTGCTGGGGCTCATCACTCACTTTATCGCCTTCTACCTGATTTTCCTGAACATCGCCAGCGACGCTCCTCTGGCCCCGGAGGCAGGAACAGAGCTGCAGGCCTACATCACCCCCAGGTACAAAGACACTGATTCAGTAACAGGCTCTGCTCAGACCTGAGGGTGTGGACACATGATTAACTCAGACACACACACCTCTCTCTGGTTGTTAATCTCCAGTTAAGCTCTGGTCCAGTTTCCAGACTGAACCATGTCACAGTCAGTCTGTCAGACTGAAACGCAGCGTTTAATCCAGAGTTCCTCTTTACTGCTGCCTGCTGAACATGAGTCAGCTTGTCCTCACAGGCTGCTGATAAGACTTTCAGTGAATATAAACCAAAATACATCATCGTACATGATCTCAGTGTAACAAGTGTTCCTTTATTTGAATGTTTGTTGCACTGGTTTTGTTTGTGCTGTGATACTGGAGTCTGATATGTGCTGCTGATTCATCTGAGCTCAGTCTGTTTATTCAGACCAGGTGACAGGAGTTCTGTCCGCACTGTGACACAGAGTATGTGGACATTAGCTTGTCATTAGTGTGATTAGATATTGCTGCTAATCTGCACATTAGCATGTTAGCTTCTTGACAACTGCTCCGACTGTGATCACATGTTCCTGTGTTCCAGTCTGAGTGCCTCTTGTTAACTGTGATGTGTGTGTGTGTGTGTGTGTGTGTGTGTGTGTTGCGGCTCAGCGTCAGCGTGGCGTTGCTCTGCAGCTTCCTGCTCGGTTTGGGCGACAGCTGCTTCAACACTCAGCTCCTCAGCATCATCGGCTTCATGTTCCGCGACAACAGCGCCCCCGCCTTCGCCGTCTTCAAGTTCATCCAGGTGACGATTGAACCGCTCTGATTTGGTTTGTGAGCGTGTTATTTTGCAGCTGTGTGAGTATTTCTTTCATTCACTTTCAGTTATTTATCGTGACGTGGTGTTGTTATTTCCTCTGCAGTCCATCATGGCCGCTCTGGCCTTCTTCTACAGTAACTACCTGCTGCTGCACTGGCAGCTGCTCATCCTGGTCCTGGCGGGGTTTCTGGGCTCGATGACCTTCTTCGTGGCTGAGTGGGTGGCCGAGTCCAACAGGCGGGAATCGGACTACGACAGCATCTGATTCTGTTCCCGGTGAGGATGAGGAGGGCACAGCTGGAGGAGTGTTTCGCCCTCCACAGCTGGAAATATCAGCCAGGGGGTGATGAAGGTGTCCCAGCCTGTGCAAACTGAGACTGACACTGTGGTATGTTTGGTTTTTACGGAGTCACCCGGTCTGTTCGGAGCCTGGCAGTGGCTGCAGAGGAGCCAAATATTCATCCTGATCTCAACATTTATCTGAACTAAATCTAAAGGCATGAGGAGGTGTTGTGTGCACAGCAGATATACCTCATTTAGTTTCATTCCTGGCCTTTCTCTCTTTACTTTGTGCACACAATATTGTAATCAATCTGAACAAAATATGAAAATATACTCGGCATTATGGGTAGAGATTTGTTAATCAAGTATGAAGCACTTTTGATTCAAGGCCTGTCATATAAAATAATGGTGATGGGCCCACTGCTAGTGCCTGTACTGAGGTTTAACACCGACTGTCATTGTGAATCAGCTGCTGGTTATAATGTGTCCAGTTTGTGCAGCTGCTCTGGCTGCATGTGTGGACCTAAAGGATAAATCTGGTGTTATTCTGTCCCGCAGAAAAACCCAAACCAACACTAACGAGTATCAAACCCTGATGTATGCTAATCCTCTGTGCCACAGAGCTCCACTGTTTCCAAATATTATTAAAGGAGCTGTTCGTAAATTCCCTCTGAGAGCTTCAGCCATCGTTATGTTTACAATACGAAATGTTAGAATATGTCCTCTGAGCTGTGCTACTTCCTCAGGGCAGCCTGGATGCTGCAACGAGTTGCTATCGAAAAATAATGGCAGAGGCAGGTCAGGCTGGGGCTAGCTGCTTGCTAGTTAGCATGCTAACGCCAGTAGAAGGAAAGAAGTGACAGGAAATAGAAGCAAAACAGCATTGCTTTGCACCTCTGGAGACAGCTGTTGGTGAGTAAAGGAATGAAGTTTGATGCTGAACTCACGACGTTTCCTCTAGACTGGTGCTAATGCTAACATTAGCTATGTAGCGATAGCAAAACATAGAAATAGCTCCTTTAAAAACTGCTGCACTGGGTAACATGTTCCTTCATCACACACTGTCCTGCTGCCCTGAATAAGATTAACGTCTCACTTTGTTTGAACTTTGAACCCACACCGGCCATAACACACTGTTGGTTTTTGTCTTTTTATGGGGTTAAATGACAGATAACGTTGAATAACACCAGCCTGATCCTTTGAAACTCCTCCCACTCCCACTGAAGCATGCCATGTACACAAATTCAGCCTTTAATACTGACAGAACGGCCACTCCTGGGCTCCACACGTCTGTAATAATGTCGCTCTTCCCTCTAAAGTGTGAGGGACGCTGTCAAAGAAAGCAGTCGTGTTGTGTATCCACTGCTGTACTCCCCGGTCTGTCCCACATGTTCAGCTGCAGTCACAAGGTAATCACAACCTACGCTCACTTTTACGACAGATATTCTTTAAACTCTGGACGTTCACCTGACACTGACTCTGATTTAAAGACATGACAGAGACTGGGAGTGGAGCAGCTTAAAGGGAAACAAAATGAAGAAACTGAACCCTTTCTTTTCTTTTTGTTTGAGTGTGAAATCTGTTTTCACGCTCACTCTTTAGTTTAGGCTGTTTTTCTTCCTCTTTGATTGGTTTAGCTGTAATAAGATCCAGATCGTCTTGAGGACGACCCGTGACACAGAATTCCTGGAAACTTGTTGTAATTACAAGCGGGTGACTGTGTTTAGTTCAGATGAAATTAACTGCAGCTGTTTGGCTTGAGCCTGAAAGAAAGAAAAAATCTGTGCTGCTTTTTCTCACCTCTTTAAAATAGTAGGAGGATGTTTCAGGGGAAAAGTGAAGCAAACAGACAGTAAATGAGGAGGAATTTAGGTGTTTTCCTGAAGAAGGAAATGCAGGATACAGGAACAAACACTGACCTGAAGAATAATCTTTGTTTATTCACAAAAAACTCCACCTTTAAGGATTTGAAGCCCACGCTGAGATGAACCTGAGTAGACTAATCATGAGTAAAATCTGTGTCTCTTTAATCTGCCAACCTTTCTGTTTGTATAAAAATCATCCAAACTCTGTGATACTGCCACAAACGTCTCCTGAGATAAGTTACCAAAGAACAGTGATCATCCCAGCGTCTCAGAGCTGCTAACATGGCTGCAGCTGCTGTCTTATTTTCTTTTTAATTACCAGCTGAGGAACTTTCCCCTCAAACACTTCAAACTGACCTGATGCCAAACCAACACAGTGATAGACATGGGCCTGTGGACATGTCTGCTCCTGACAGCTCTCTGTAATGTAGTGGTGGGAAAGGGCAACGCAGAACTGAATCTCAGATGCTGTAGGTTTTTTTCCTTTTGTTTAAAGTGTCAGTTTATGAATTACAGAACATATTCTAGGTAATTTATTGCCAAATAAAACAGGAGGAGTTGGGTTTGCTCATGTTTTGTTTTACTGTTGCGACTGCAATGGATGCAATCAGTGTCAAGGATATTAAGGGAAATGCATGTGTTCTTTGAAAATGATTTTATACTTGAATGTAGTAATTAAAATGGCACCCGAACCTTCGCTTGCTTGTTTTATTATCAATAAAATGTTATTTTGAACATTAGTTGTGTATTTCTACACTTACTCTGGAAGTTTCATGTAGCTTTATTTATTTATTTATTTATTCTAATTCAAATTTTTAAAATATAGGAGAAGGGTTTTGTACATAGAAAATCTGACTCTTTTCCCCATTGTGTGAACGCAGCCTGACTTGCCGCTTGTTGCCTAGCAACCGCTAACGCTGCGAGTTTACTCCAACGTGGGAATCCGCGGCGCCAAGCGGGAAACTGCTCAATACTACATCCGGTAAAAATCTTGAAAATAAAAGCCCTAGTTATTATGACTATTTTTCATTAACGATTTTATTTAACTTTTTTCGGCATAACAAAAATAAAGAAGAGAATAAATTAACAGAAACTAATAGAGCAATAGTTTAAATGCTAAGAAGATCCTAAAGAAAAGTGACAGTAATAATGAAAAACACCTGTATACGATATGTACAGAAGAAAAACAACACCAACACTGATAGTACTGAAAACAAAGGACAGAAATAAATTAGCAAATATGTAAATAGTAAACATGATATTGTTGAGAATAAACTATTTTGGCTGTTGTCATTTCATAATCCATTTTTCTTTTTGTTTTACTTTGAAGGTCAGGTTTGTGTTTCCGGTGAATCGGTCCGGTTTGACGCCGCTGACTTCTGTTTTCTCTTGAACAGTTTCACGTTCTGCTAACAAACCTCCGGGATTAACGGTGCCGGTGGGATGTTGGACACGGTTAACAACGTTAGACAAACACCAAAGTGATTTTTTATTTTTATTTTTATGTGTCATTTACTATATTTTTGTATTGTCACAGGCTGAAATTGTTAGCTAAAATAAATTTTGATAAGCTAGCTAACGTTAGCTTAACTTTAATTAACGGTTGTCTCCACAAACAAACATGTCGGAGGAGAACATCACTTTGTTTGACTTGTTAAACTTATCCATCGGGACGCCTCAGCAGGGAGCGGTGAACTTCAGCGCCCTCCACGCCCTGCTCCACGCCGTCCTGAGGCAGCTGGGTGTCCGGGAGTTGAAGATCCAGTGGAGGAACTCTCACCCCGGCGACGCGGACACCGGTGCTCCGGTGGGTGTCTCCGGTTCCAGACACTCAGGTGAGGAGCAGCTCCAGATTGAGGGGGACAGGGAGACAGAGGTTCAGCCCGGCACAGAGCTGCAGGAGCGGACAGCCTCCTCCTCCTTGGCCCCGAGCCGGTTCTCCGGCACCCCGGCGGACGGACAGTCAGAGCTCCGGTCCCGCATCCAGACCTGCGAGGACGGCGTGTCCAAGGTGAGAGAAACGACCCATTGAACCAGCTCAAATAATAACTTCAAACTCCTCAGACACGTTTTATTTTACATTTTTAATGAACCACACCAGACTCCTCAACTTTAAATCACTTCTTAAAACTCATCTTTCTTAAAAAAGGATTTTTAAAACGTATTTATTTTTTCTGTTGGTTGTTTTTATTGTTTATTATTTTTTTCTGATATTTGGAGAATTTTACCTAATCCCTACCTCCCATCCTGATGAAAGGTGAAGCACTTTGTAACCTTTTGGAAACGTTCTGAATATATAAAGTTTATTATTATTATTATTATTATTATTATTAGCTGTTTTATCTAGTGGTGAAAGAAGCACTCAGATCCTTTACTGAAGAAAACTAAGTGATACAACACAGTAAAATGACTCAGTTTCATGTTAAGTCATGTATTATCAGCAGAGGTATTACATGTAAAAATACTCCATTACAAGTAAACATGTATTTATACTTTACTTGAATATGTCCACTTTGCTTGTAAGGTACATTTGCTGACAATACTTATCTAAGAAGCATTTTAAATCCAGGACTTGTAATGGAGTATTTTTACTTTGAGTACTTCTGCTGATAATACCAACAGTCAGTAATCTGATTACACTGGACAAAGCAGATATTTCTGACCATGCCCGTGTGTATTTCATACTGTTGAGATGTTCAGGTAAGCTGCAGCAGTAGCCACACCCCTATCAGTGATGTCACACCAGGTGCTTCTCCCTCGTCAGCTGATGGAAATCACCTGTCTGACATCACTCAGATGAAAGAGCTCAGCAGCAGTTTGTTAATGTTATTTAGTGGTGAAATGTATCCTCGCCCTCCTCATTCAGTCAGACTGGGTTTGTATCTGAGCCAGCAGCGCTCTCTTCCTCCTCCTCCTCCTCTACTTCTTCTTCTCTTCCATCTCTGGCGGGCTGCGGCGAGCATTTCAGTGTCGCATTAAGCCGCTGATGACAGCAGAGCACAATAGCAGATGGGCGCCACCCTGACATCTCAAATGACCTCTGCGTGTCTCTGTTCAGGTTTCTGTCAAAGCGCCTCCAAACGAGCCGAGGAGACGTCAGCGATACTGAAAAACACAAACGGGCTGAAACGTGAAGGACGGATGTTGATCAGAGATGTTAAAGATGGAGCTGTTTGTTTTTTGTGTCACTGCCCATCACCTCCTCCTATCTCACTCCTGATCCCCCCCCCCCCCCCTCTGTGTGATAGGGGGTAATTAGTCCCCTGCAGAGACGACTCTGGTTGTCAGGGGATGAATGGCTCTCAGGTGAAAAGCAGGACATCGGGCAGGTGCAGGTGATGCTGCGTCTTTCAGAAGTCCGTCTGAATCATTCATGTCCTCATAGCCGGGGTCAGCTGGTGTATCCGCTGACTTAACCACGACCAGGTGACCTGGTGTGCCCTCGTCGAGCGGGGTGCAGCCGTTAACCTGTCAGACCAGCTGTTTTTATTGGACAGTGTTTCTCAGTGGAAACCCCAGCAGCGCCTGATGTGACGTCTCTTGTTCAAAGTGCAGCAACAATCAGGTTGGGTTAATGGCTGACTGTTGTTATACAGGAAACAGCTTAAACAGTAACAGAGGCGACTTCTTCTTCTCTCTCTGAATTCTTCTGACCTCTGTCCAGGAGCCCGATTCTGGACAGAGGTCAGAATACTCACTTATATCACTAGTGAGAAAACCACAGGTGAATCCAATCACATTTAAATTAATCTTCACACCTGCTTCACCTGTAGTCACATGTCACAGTGTCTGCAGTGAAAACTGACGTGGACATTTGGGCCAAAGTAAGTGATTAGATTTAGTGTCAGACTGAGGAGATTTATTTGAATGGTTTCAGTTTTCTTGGAGTTATAATCTTATACATTCTGATTGTCAGGTGAAATGATCGGTCAGTTCTCTACAGAGAAATAATCTGCAACTCCCTTTAGGCTTCAAAAGCCCTGTTTGTGTTGTATTGGACTGAATTATATTCATTAATTCATTTCTGTCCATTAATAAAAATGAATTAAAAACTTTGGAGGATCCACTGATGTGAACAGATGCTGCTGTGATGAAACCATAGAAACCTGTGATCGATCAGTGATTATAGAGTTTTTAATCAGTTCTTTCCTCTGAGATGAAGTCGTCTGGTCCATGCAGCTTGTTTTATAGACTTCATTTAGTTTTAAATGAAATAAAGAGTCCTGGTCTGGTGTGTGTGTGTGTGTGTGTGTGTGTGACTGCACTTATTAACCAGCTGTTAGTCATTCACACTGTGGAGCTGTGTGGGGTCGCCATGCATCATTTCATGTCCAGGCTCATTTGACACAAGTTAAACACAACCTCACATGCAGCTCAGGAATTTCCTTTGTTTCTCTCTCACACACACACACACACACACACACACCACACACTCGTAACATGTTTCTAATTTACACAGAACAAATGAAGTGTAATCGTTGACTCTGCCAACAGACCCTGACACCCCCACAGGAAGTTTAAATAACCTGGTTACAGATTATCACACATGGAAACAGAGTAACAGCCTGATCTGTCTCTTCTCTGACGTGTCGATTGTTCTTCATCCTCTTTGTCATCTCCTGTTGAATTCCTGTCTCTCTTCACCGCGGTCAGGGAGACGGTGCTATTTTAAGTTTGTCTCTCTCTGTGCAATAAAAACCTTTGGAGTCAAAAACTAATTTAAGCTGCCAAAGGTTGATCTGTCAGTGTCTGTCTGTCCTAACAGGCCATGAGGCTCATACACGAGCTCCACAACCAGAGAGACGACCTGAAGGAGGAGGTTCAGGAGCTCCACCACCAACAGAAGGTGAGACTGACACAATACTCCCCTCAGCACCGAAAAAGCCACAAAACTCCCTGAAAGCAGCTGAGTTCAGGAGCCGTGTTCCTCAGATCTCTGGGGACGTGTCGTTCATGCCGTGTGGTATTTCCCTGTGTTCAGATGGTTGGTGCTCAGGCAGAGACGGTCGCTGCAGTGGAGTCGTGCTGCCACCGTGTGGACGCTGTGGAGGAAACTCTGGTGAGTACGAGGAAGAGTTGGAGATAAACCAGTGTGTCAGCTCTGTGCGCTTCAGACTGCACTTATTTGTTTTCACCTCCTGTCACCTCGTCTGTTCTGTGGCAGAGGTCTCTGAGGGACACAGTTCAGAAGTATCCAGACCCCGAGGAGCTGAGTCAGTGCGTGACCTGGGACGTCATGCAGTCGACTCTGCTCAGCGAGAGAGAAAACATTCAGAGGGTGAGATCCAAACGCTGCTGGATGTAGGATTCAAATGATACAGCTAAACGTTCAGACCTCAGTCCTGCTCCTGTCTGGGAGTAGTTTGAATCTTCACTGTTTTGTACAGTGAGTACTGGGCTGCAGTTCTAAGTGATGGAGGCTAAAATCCACAGTGACTCTATCATTAAATAATATTTGATGTCGTATTAAAAACCTTTAAACTTGATTGGTTGAAATCTGATCAACACTCACTCCATCATCTACTAAATGAACAGAAGCCTCTGGATTCAGTCTCTTCTCTTTTTTTTCCAGGAGCTCGTGAGTTCAGGAGTCGTGGATCTGGTCAAACCCACACTCTCACCTTTCAGCTGTAACTTCACCTCTGATACCAGCACGTCCTCCTCCACCCACCCTGTCCAGGACTCCGTCAGGACCACAGCTCCAGGTCCACCAGAGATACTGACTCTGCAGGAGGCCACAGAGACCTCCTCAGTCCAGACTCATCCTGAAACCGGCCCTGTGGCTGCTGGTACGGCCCTGTCCCGAAAGGCCAGCGGCTCAGAGCGCTACTCCGAGACGGTGGAGGCTCTGAGGAACATCGGCAAACTGAAGGAGAAGTTCAGCAAGCTGGAGGCTCGTGTGGCGGCGCTGGAGGAAGGAAAGGTGGACCAGACTCAGCTGGATCAGCTCAGAGAGGTCGTCACTAACAAAGGTAATCACCTGATTCTGCTCTCTGCACTTCATCCTGTTTTAAACTGCAGATTTCTACAGATTAAATCTGTAGTGATTTAACCCTGTTTAGGCAGTAAATCCCTCCCTGACCTTCTCTGACCGTTTGATGTCATGTTTCACATTCAGGTTCTGAGGACGTGTCCAACAACCTGATGGATCAGCTGAACCAGCACAGAGCTTTGATCGACGGCCTGATGAGTGACCGGGAAAAGGTGGGTGAGAGAAACAGAGGCAGTGTCACAAACTGTCCTGCTTCTGGTTCTGGTTCTGGTTCTGATGATGTAATGGTCTGTCCTAAGCTGGACAGTTTGGAGGACATGTTTCTGAACCTAATGAACCAAGAAAGAGAGACCACGTCAGAGGCAGCTTCAGAGAGCCTGGACTCAGACAGCAAAGTCATTCATGAGCTCAGACAGCAGATCTCCTTCCTCAGGTAAAGACACAGGGACAGAGATCAGTCACCAGTTTCCCTTCACATCTGAAAACACTGGCAGCTTTTTCTGTTAAGTTTCCTGTCGGGCCTCGGTGAAGTGTTTAGGTCAGCTCAGACGTTGGTGTGTGTTTTCACTCGTCGTGTTCAGGAGGTCTGTGCAGAAACTGGAGGAGGGCATGAAGCAGCTGAGGGCGAAACAGGTTTCATCTGAGGAGAGGACAGACCGACACCTCCAAGACCAGGTCAGACAGGAAGACGAGCAGTTTAGACCTGCACACACACAGCTGTGAAAACAGATGTCTTCATCTGCAGATCTAAACTGCTGCTGCTTCCTGTTCATGTGATGTGTAGGTAGAACTGGTCTGACAATGACTCAGGCCTGAGTGAGTCACAGAAAAGTTACATCTATAAATAAAGATTCTTTTAGAGTAGAGGTAAACACGCAGATCAAAGTGTTTCCCATCTTTAATCAGATCCAGTGTCAGTACTCTAATCTGAGCTCTGTGCTCCTGACCTCAGCTGGACGACCTGCGAGGCATGCTGGAGGACATGATGCTGTCCCTGACCTCTCAGCTGTCCAGCAGCCTCCAGGACGAGGCCAGGCAGGAAGAGAGCGACGGCCAGGGCCTCAGTCAGAGCAGAGACAGAGCAGCTCTCACCACCAGCGCCGTGAACGTCGGCAGGAAGCTCAGCCGTCTGTTCCAGCACTACGAGCAGCTGCAGGACACGGTGAACAACCTGATCCAGCAGCAGACAGGAGGCAGAGCAGGGACGCTGAGGGGCAGAGAGGCGAGCCAAGTCAGTGCAGGAGGCAGATAGTCAGAGAGAGAGTGACCTCTGCACATCTGGAAGAGGCTGAACTTCAAATCGGAGAAGTGGAACAGTTATTTTTTGCCTTCTAACTCTGTGTGTGTGTGTGTGTGTGTGTGTGTGTTTGTCAGAACGTGGAGCTGGTGAACGACGTGCAGAAGGCGATTCTGCAGCTTCAGGCCGAGTGTGAAAAACTGCATGAAACAACCAGGTGTCTGCACGAGGACAACAGGCAGAAACAGAGCCACATCGAGGTGGATAAACAACTCAGCACCTTCATGTTGCTTTTTAAAGACATATTGTTCCATTTATGGAAACAATCAACAGCCACATGATGTAGTAACTTTTAAAATGAAACACATCATTTTTTGTAAATGATTAATGGACAAAAAGTGTCACAACATGATGAGAGGATTCCTCCAGAGACAGAGCTTTTTATTAAAGAGGAAGATCCAGAAACATCTCTGTATATCACTACCAGACTCCACTGACAAAAACAGGGATTTAACGAATGAAAACAAAGTCATGTCTGCTCGTCTGAGCCATAAAGAATTGACATTTGCAAGAAATAAGCAAACGAGGGAAGATGAAGTTCTGTGTGTTGATTTTCAAACGGTTTAATGTTACTGTTGAATCCAGGAGCTGTACAAGGCGACAGAGGAGCTGGAGGAGAAGAAAGCCGACAAACAGATGGTTGAGAGTGAAATCGTGAGTCGATGCTGTGTCTGTGTGAAATATACAAGATCATCACTGTTTTAATCACTTACTGCTCCTGTTTACTTCTTCAGTCTGCGACACAGAACACCTGCTTAATTATATACGTGTTCATCACTGGGTTCAAACCTTTCTTAGCTGCTGTCTAACTGCATTATTCTTTGTGTTTGCAGTATGAATATATATTGTTGTGTCTCCATCGCTGTAGAAAGCAGATAAATCTGCTCTGGACAGCAAAGTGAGCCGTCTGCAGTTTGACTCTGCCACCGAGCAGCTTAACTCCATGTTCCACGAGCTGCTGAACAAAGTGACGGGTCAGGAGCAGGACTGGCACAAAGTGGTCGACAAGCTCTCCACTGAGATGGAGTGTAAGGTACAGAGAGAGATGAGCTGTGATCGATGCCAGGCTTTGAGTGTCTGATGAAGCCACGGTGTTTGACCTCTGACCTCCTCGCAGCTGAACAGGATCGAGTTAGACTCCGTGAAGAAGCAGCTGGAGGATCGCTGGAAGAACATCCACCAGAAGCTGCAGGCTCAGGGAGCTCCAGAGCACGAGGACGCTGCCGGGATCAGAAAGTAAGTGAGTTCAGACTGCACTCATCAGGTCTGTGGAGTGAACATGTGAACACAGAGGTCAGTACAGTTCATTCACAGCCATCACATTCATTTTAGTTTGTGGAGGTGCAGCTGATGGGTAGTAAAGAGAACGTGGGGGAGTTTCCTCTGGACTCAGAGTGGAGCTGCTGCTCCCTCATGTTCAAAGGAGTCAGTTGAGGAGGTTCTGATTAAGATCCTCCTGGGCACCTTCCTCTCTAACTGAGAGGAGACCTCGGGGCAGACCCAGAGCCATCCCATGTGGCCTGGGAACGCCTCGAGATCCTCCAGGAGAGGAAGATGGTGCAGGGGAGAGACGCTGACCTGACCTGGATAAACTGGAGGAAATAGGTGGAGGGAGAAACAGTGGTTCACTAAATGAATAAATGTAAATATTAAAATCATCTCTGTGATGTGTTAAAACTGTGAGAATCAAGAAGTTCACGTCGATGTTTCTTTGTGTTTATTCCAGGCAGCTCGTGGACAGATTCCACTGCCTCTCCTGTGACCGACCTGTTGTCAAACACACCCCCGGACCGTGAGTCAACACTACAACACTGACTGATTATTAGCAGTTATGCTTTAGATTTCCACACTTGGTATATATCCAGAGTAAAATATATTTTCTTGGGGACGGGGAACCGAGCTGCTCTCTGAACTCCTCTGCTCTTGTTTGTTCTGGGGGAATAAAAGACAACTGGTGACGCTGCCGTCCACTCCTGGATTCCCCTCTCACAAGTCCATCAGGCCGTTCACCGTTTACGCTCTGGAGCAGTTTCGACAGCACTACAGGAGGTGAGGCCTCACTCTGTCTGCTGTGTCCTCTGGTCGCCAGCAGGTGGCACCAGAGTCCGTTTTGTTTTGTACAGAACTCCTTTAAAATCACAGCTGTAAAAACAGGAGGTTAAAACTTTAAGCAGACACGACCACACACACACACACACACACACCTTCAGAGTAGAGGTATTGGTATTCTCAGTCTCCAGTCTCTCTGAAAGCCGCTCTCACCGTCTCAGCCTGAAACCAGGGACCAACCGCTACAACTTTGACGTAGCTAACTCTGGCAGGAGAAGGGAGCAGCTTCAGAGGAGCCACGCTGTGATGTGCAGGCAGATAGAGAGCGCGCAGAGACACCTGAAACGCTGCAGCCAGGACACCACGACCGACAGCCCGAACCAGAACCAGAACCAGAACCAGCAGGGAGTCCAGCAGTGAGTCAGGGCCAGGACAGGTTAAAGGATAGATTCACATCTTCTCAGGTTGTCAGGCTGTTGTCATGACTGAGTCTCCAAAGTTAAGATGAAATTCCCTCTTTGATGGAGACAGTATCACAGAGGGAACGTTTTACTCAAACACTTCAATGTGAATCTATCCTTTAGGAGTGTTTCCTGTTTAGATGTTGAGGTTTAAGACGAGATCATACTGTAACGATAGTGGTATTAAACAGAAATCAACTTTACATCAACGTCTCCAGGTTGAAAAAAGAAAAGCTGCAGACTCGCTTTTTCTTTGTCCCTGTGTCTTGATGTTTTTCTGTGTCCACGTGTCAGTGAACGCATCGCCGAGCTGACAGACTACAGTCACCTGGCGGTGTCGCGGAGCTGCGGGGGGAGTCACACGGTCACCTCGGCCGGCCAGCGACGCACCGGCCTGCAGTACATGAAGCACCACGGCCAGCCTGAGGTGGACGGAGTCATTCAGGTACAACACACAACAGCCGACACACTGACGGAGTGTTTTCACTTTTAACATGCCAGAAACATCTGATTAATAACCATCTGTGTGTGGGTGTGGGTCAGTCGGAGGAGGTTGACATCATCGGACTGGACGGCCATATTTACAGAGGTCGCCTGAACCCGTCAGCCAACAGAAACACAGAAACTAAACTACCTACAATCTCCACCAAAGACGGTAAATTTACTGTTTGTTCCTGATGTGACTCATCATCAGACTGTAGCTCTGTTAATGATGGACATTTCAAACTGGATTCAACCACAGAAGTGAGTCTCTCAAACAGTGAATTAATACAAATATGAAGAGAAGAATTAATCTAAAAACAGATTGAACTTCATTCAGTGGGTGAATAATGTATTGATTTCACTGTGAGCATCTTTTTCCTACAGTCTCTGAAGAGATCAGGTTGTGTGCCTCTAAATGTAAAACTCATGCAGATCATATTTTAGCTTCTGACACATGAAAATCATGTAGTTTTAACAGGTTGGTGTGTGTTAATGTGTGTGTGTATTTCCTCGATGTGTTTAGTAGGAGAGCTTTTGTCTGGTTTGTTTTGTATCTTTGTTTTAAGGACCTCTTTGAAAATGAGAGTTATCCAACTAAAACATGTCTCCTAACTCCAGGAAATAGTTTAGAAACAGAGACCGTTTTGTTTCTAAGATGTTTCTGAATCATTGTGAACTCAGTGTTATAGAGACAGCAGCAGACTGTTGAGACAGTTTTTCAGTTCTTCCTCTTAAACATTTTATTCAGCTGTAGCTGCAGGGAGCAGCTCTTTGAACCAGACTAAAAGCTAAAGGTTAGAAGGTGTGTGTGAGACATGAAGAACCTGCTGAGGCTCTCAGCCACTGATTTATGACGACACATGTCACGCAGAGTATTCTGGGTTAAAAATGTCAAAGTCGTTGTTGCTGTGTTTCTGACGACCGCAGGCCTGTGCAAGATTAAAGACAAAGCCAAATGTTCCCCGTCACACAAACCTGCTGCTTCTCCAGAGGCGCTCCATCACCTCCACAGTGCCAAGAGCGCCCAGTGCAGCCGCTCAGGTGAGTCAGGTACAGGTGTCAGAGCTGACCCACCTCTCTCCTCTGTCAGTGCATGTAAGGCTCACTCCTCCTCCTCCTCCTCCTCCTCCTCCAGCCTCCAGCAGCTCGGGTCGGGACTGGCCGGTGTCGACTCTGGGCTGCACGTCTCAGAGCTCCATCGCTCAGGCTTCAGCTGCAGCAGAGAGAAGCGCAGAGCCTCAGGACGACCAGCAGGCCGACCTGTAGGAGGCGCCAGAGAGCGGCCGCACTGTTTCTGATATGTAATAAACTTCTGCAGGGAGAGAGGGTCACCTGCCGGAGGTAACCAGTTTTATTTATCCATTTAAAGCTGATTATTATCGACATGTTTTTACACTACACGTCCCATAAATCACCTGTCCAGCACTGAAATCTTCTATTTTAATATATTTAAGTTCTGTGATCAGCCACTTTCAATATTGTTATTATTAGTGCTAATAATAACAATAGATGTTAATAAACTGAGTGTAAATTTGATCACTACCTGTTGCACCAGAGGATTTTTCCAACAAACAGTGATGAGACAGTGAATATAAGAAGGTAATGACAAGATTTTACTCTTTAAAGAATTTCTGCTAATAAACCACAGCTGCTGCTCCTGAACCAAACACTGTAAACACAGCAGAGCGTAAAACCATGTGGTGTTCCCCTCATCTGTCAGGAGGCCAACAAACCTGGATGTTGCATCATGAGGGGAAACACATCACTGCGATCAGCAGAAATGTACTTCCTGTTCCCAGAAACATCAGACTGAGAGCAGGAAGGACACGTTAGCAGGGAGGGAGTGAACTCGGTTTGAAGTGTGGTCACAACTCGCTCCCAATCGTTTCCTGTCATTCAAGACTTTGGTTTGAAGTCTGTGGTTGATGATCTACACACCTCATTTCTCTTATTACCTTATTCTGATATTTGGTATTGAAAATGTTAGACTGAGTATTTTCAGTAACTAAATACATTTACAACTTTGAGGTACTTTACTGGAGTATTTCTATTTTACTTTACTTAAATCAGAGAGCTTTAACTTTTTAATTTTACTTTCATCTGACTCCTGCAGCAACAAACTGCTTTTCAGACGAAGATTTGACATAAAATATCAATGATTATCTGATTAAAGTAAAAATACTGCTTTACACTAAAAACACACCTGAAATAAAAGCAGTATTAGCAGTAAAATGTACCTGTAATTCACAGTAATGTAACTTTATTTATGCTTCATGTGGAGCTGAGAAAACCAGCTGATGTGAACCTTTCACACATTGATTGTCATTTATTTCAGGATTTACAGCCACAAACAGGTTTTCATGGAAACAGACTGGATTCTAGTTTGACTTCTAATGGTTTTACTGTGTGTGTAAATAGTGGTTATCTGATCTTGACAACCTCAGACTGTTCTACAGTATAATCAGTGATTAGTATTGAAGATTTGCTGCTGGTGTAGTTTTTCTCAGCAGCTTCAGACTCAGAGTTTTCTGGTGTAAAGAGGAAACTGAACGTGTGAGATAAAGACAGTTTTAAAAGTTCTCAACAAAAAACTCAGAATTCACAGAATATTATCAAAACTAAAAGTTCAGGCTGTGCAGTGAAATTATTCCTCATTAAATCTGACTCATAGAAGCTTCAGCAGCTTTTTACTGTCGGACTGAACCACATCTGTTTTCCTTTCTGTCTGAAATATTATTTACTTTGACCTTAAATAGTCACTGAAATAAAATCTTTAATAGTTGAAGGGTAGAATGAATGTATCAGGAATAATGGGTCTCATTCCTCCTGTAACACAGAGCGCTCTAATATCAGAGTTTATATTTGTCAGCACGTCAGCTTCTCCTCTTCCAGCTGTTTTTCATCTGTTTAATCAGCAGCTTCCACTGATCTTTAGGTCTGATTACAGCTGATTTACTGTCTGTTAGACTGATTATAGATGATCAATAGGAGGCTTAAAGTTTAATAAAATAGAAAAATGGGAACATCCAGTAAAGTACTTGAGTAAATGTACTTAGTTTCTTTCCTCTGCTGCTCTGAGTCGTTTTGTCCTTTAGCAAAGATTAGAGAAAAGTAAACACATTAAACAGGAGATGTTTTACTGCAGTACTTTAACTACATGAAGCTGATAGTACTCGTGTACTTTTACAGAAGTAGGTTCGTCATAGCAGCAGTTCATTAACTCCCCTTCTGTCACTGATGGTAAGTCTCCACTTCCTCTTCGATCAGTTCGACACTACGACCACATCCTTCCTCAACCTTCAGCCTCCTCAGTTCAGGGAAGTTTCTCAACCGTCCGTTAACTTTCAGTTAAAACCAAAACAAGAGTGATGATCAAAGTGTGTGAGCAGCGACACACACAGACACAGGACGTAGCAGATCATACCTTGTTTTATTAAACATATAAATACAAATTTGAACAGAGGAAAATGAACACAAAGAGAGAAATCTCTAGAAAAGAGCCATGGATTAGAACAGAGTGAATATCTGAGGGTCCATGAGAAAAAACACCGTCATCCAAGTGATAAAGAGCAACAACAAAAAAAGATTGAATGGGAGGTAAATCATCACCCAGTTTAAAATCCTCAGGGTGACACATCAGCTGTGTTTTACTGTTTTAAAATGTGGTTAGAGACTCAGAGCTAAACCCAGTAATCCACCCTGCAGGAAGCTCGTTCAGACTCCAGACCTGCAGCCAGGTTCATTACAGTCCACAACAACAAACCAGTCAGGAGCTAAGACCACCCCACAGACTCCACGTTCGCCTCGACTTGTCCACAAAGGAAAAATCTGCCCTCGGGCCACAGAACACTGCAGCGAAAAGCCTCTGATTTAAAGGACCATACCGCTGTTTCTACACGTTTCATTACCTCTGAACCGTTCAGGAATTTTTAGGTATTTTTCTGTCGTTCCAGGCGTCCAGTCATTTCAGCGTGGTATGAAAATCAGCTCGTAGCTGTGTGTAATCCACCACAGTGAACATCAAGTCTGCAGTCGTCTCTATCAGATTCTATCAGAGATTCGATCAGTCCATCGACAGAAAACCAATCAATCGTTTGAACTCATGGTTCCAGATTTAAAACGTGGGAGTTGCTGCTTCAACTCGTTCATGAGAGTAAACTGAATATTTCTCTGTTCTGTTGGTCGAACAACAATAAAAAAGACACCTGATGTTTTTAAAAAAGCTGTCTAAACTTTTCAAACCAATCAACACTTAAACTGCATTAATGTTCAGTGCAAAAACACGAGGAAGTCCACGGCTGCCTGGAACAACAGGAAAACAACCTGTGTTCAGAGAGGTGGGAAGTTTGTAAAAACAGGGGAACAGGCCTTTAAAGAAGCTAAATGAACAGAGACGTTCTGCAGGACGACTCTGCTGGATGCTCAGAGAAAAGAAACAGCTGAGATATCAGTCACTCCTGCACTGAACGTGAGCAGGAACAAACCTGCTGCTGGACAGTAGAAACAGAGACAGGAAACAGCTGACTGTTTTGATGTCGTGGCGTTAATGGGACACAGCGAACAGAGAGTCTGAGGTTATTTCTGTGGATCTGAACAATCATTCAGGACTCTGAACTCGTATCAGGTCTGAGGAGACGCAGGTTGTGGATCCCCCCCCCCCCTCGTTAGACAAGTCTGTAGTTGGGTTTCTGCTTGTTTGAACCCTCTGATCCTGTCTGTGAATACATTCAGAGCCTCTCCCATCCACACAGACAGAGGTAGGAGTGGTTGAGCGTCTGAAAGGTTGTGTGGAAAATCACTGAGTCGCCCTCTGAACCCTCCACACACACACACACATGGCGGAGGTCCCGGCAGCTCGTCGCCCATCGACGTCAAAATATTCTCAAATCAGATTCACGTGTGTTTTTTTTGTTTTTTTTTCCTGTGAGTCCATCTGCGCGTCATCGTCTGAAATCTTTTGGCTGAGGTTTTATTTACAACTGCCTCTCATTATTAAAAGTGGACAGGAAATCAATCAGCGAGGTCTCTGGCCCCGAGTCGTCGCTCCAGCAATCAGGAGAATGAAAAACGTTCCTCCAGCTGAATCTGCAGCTCGGCGACGACGAGCCAACGCTAAAAAAAAGTCTCTTCTTTTACAGTCAAAACAGAAACGACATAATAAACGTGGCAGCTCTTCGTCTTATTGCAAACTTCACCAAACTCCATCACAACTTGACTTTACTCCTCATCCACCGTGTGTTCCACCGGAATCACACAGAGAAGCTTCCGGGTTTTCCAGAAATCTCATGTTGTGACTAAGATGGCTGCCAGAGAAGACACATCTGTACAAACATGTTCTAACAAATTACTCAGGTCAGGAGTTTCACTTTGAATCTGTCGTCTGTTAAACGCCAAAAAAAAAAAGTCTGAAAAGTTTTGTTCAAGAAGAAAAATGGTTTGAAAACATCTCGTTAAAATGATGATTCAGAAACATTCAGGAGGAAAACAGCCTGTGCTGTAGGTGAAAAATAAAAAGCTTTAAAGTTTCCTGATTGAAGAGTTAAAAGGTTAAATAAGAAGAATGCTCGTTTCCTTCAGAGGTTTTTACGTTGTCTTTGTCTCCAAAGCCTGAAGACGACGACATTCGATTATTAAAAGCTCTGACTGTGGAAGAATAAGTATCTTTAATTTCTCAGTTCTTGTAAACTCCTTAGAAAACAATGTTAAATTCATTCATTGTCACATTAAAATAGAGAAATAAGTGGGTTTAGTTTCTGGTCGTTCACCTCAGAGCAGCACTAACTGTTCATATCTGTCAGGAAATCAGAAGCTTTTCTCTGTGATTCAGGTGTAAAGATCACACGAGGCACAAACTGGAGAAACTGCACAGCCACAGTTAAGTTTCACTCTGAGAAGCTGTAAGTGAAACTCTATGGCTGCACATCACCCCCCCTCCCTGTCCCCATCCTCCACACTAACCTGTGGTCCCTCTGTTTATCTGCTGGTTATTGCCAGATTCTCTCTGAACCCTACGAAAGAGTCGTCTCTAAAGAATAAAAATCACAGAGCACTTCAGCAGATCTCATGGCTCCTATCCTCGGTAAGTGCTCTGATGGGTCCTGCACTTGGTTGCATTGATTTACCCCCCCCCACCCCAAACAAAGTGTTTTGTGTTCAGTCCAGCCTTTCTCCTCCGGGTTCTTCCTCGGCTTGGATGATGACGTGATGAAGACGGAGAGGAAAAGTGTCAAACAGCTCGTCTTCAGAGAAACAAGAAGGAAACAGCAGAGTTTGTCTTTTTCCAAACGAGTTCTTCCTCTCGTTCCACACATGAGCCCCCCCACCCCCCACCCCCACCCTCCTGCTCCAAAAACAGATTCATTTGGCTACAGGTGAACCTCCCTCCCTCCCCTCATCCCGCCGCTCAGTCTCATCTCTGGCCGTGGAGCGCCGATACGACGGGGGGCTGCTGGGCGCCGCTGGGCTGAGAGACGGGCGGCCACATGGGAGTCTGTTGCATGTGGTAGTGGTGGTGGTGCATGTGGTGGCCGGTGGGCGACGACGGGGGCAGCCAGGCCGGCTGGTGGCTGGGCGGCGACGAGGCCCAGAAGGAGCCGAAGCCCGGCGTGGAGGAGGGGACCGGCGGGGAGCAGGCCATGGACGCCTGGGAGGGGCCGCCGCCGGTGCCGGGGCCACACTCGGACGCACGCAGCTTGGAGAACATGGTGATGGCGTCAGGGAAGTTTGGCGGCGTGGCGGGAGTGTTTCTGGGAGTACACATCTGAGGGGAGAGAAGAAGAAGAGGAACATTAACGTTAACTGATTCAACTCATCACAGATCTGAAGGACTTTCTCTGAGCTCGATGAGTCCGATACGTCCCACTGTGTCAGCAGGCAGTGAAGGCAACACTTAACAGAACCACAAAGACTAAATGAACTTCCTTTAATCTGCAGCCTGTGTTCTCCAACTGTAAAGATCCTCTGCTCCGAGCAGAACAACTTCAGCAGCAATCATTGAACACACACACACACACACACACACACACACACACACACACACACACACACACACACACACACACACACACACACAGATCAGGTGGCAGCCAGAAATAGAGGAGGAGACCTCTCAGCTGTGCAGCAGGAGGCCGGGGGGGTAAAGTCACATCCAGGCAAACACACACTCAGACATGTGACTACACACACACACACACACACACACAGAAGCCACAGCAGCTATAACTCAGTCAGTACAGAACATTTATTTAAACTCTGTTTCCTGTCTCCTCACTTTAACTGTGACTCTTTGTCTCATTACACTTTATTTATTTACTCCGTCCCTTCATGGTTTTTAAAGCTCGTTATCTCTGCTGACGACTGATGGAGTTTTCATTATGGAACACTGAGTCTCCTTCAGAGAAGGAGGTTTTCATGTTGTAGATCATTTTCAGCTGACGTTGGTGTAAAAACGTGCTGAATGTGTTTATTAATGTCGGTGAACAGGATCAGAAATATACAGTAAACACACTGATGTTAGGAACCTGCTGATGACTTCAATCCTAATGTTTGAATGGATGATGGCACCAGATACATGGAGCATTACAACAGTAGATTAAAGTGAGGAGACAGGACTCCACGCTTCCTGCTTCCTCCACCACAGGACAGGAACGACGAGTAACACACACACACACACACACACACACACACACTCAGTAGTACTACACTCGTGACCCTCATGTACTGCCTCCCAGCAGACGCCACGCTGCAGAGCCGGTTCTCTGTCAGACTGCTGACCTGACTGATCCAGGACCAGGTCTCAGCAAAGAGTTCATCTTTGATCACAGCTCGTTACTGCTGCAACACTCAGCTCTTTCTCCTCTCTCCAACCCAACACAGCTCCATGATGGCCCCCGAGGGCCGGGGGGGGTTTGTGCTTGAAATGGAAACAGCTGTCACTCTCCTCTCTCCGTCTCCCAGACCTCGGCAGCCCTGAACTCCTCAGAGCCTCGGGCGACATGATGTCACTGCACTGCACCCAAAATAATAACAAACCCCGGCCGCCGCCTCTCACACACTTCCTCGCTCCTCCCACAGCAACGGAGAGGCACGTACGCCGACACAGGAGGAGGAGAGGGGGAGAACAGGCTGCAGATGTCGGCTCCTGAACCATGAGGATCGGACCGATCTCAGGACGCAGCACGAGGATTCAGACGTGTGACGATGAAGACACGGGACCACACACAGCACCTCTGTGAACACGCTGACGTCTGCTCAGCCTCACAGTCATCACTTCATTCATCTGAGCTGAGCTTTTCAAGTGAAGCGTCTTCATAAGCCAGGCTGCACACACACACACACACACACACACTTCCTTATAACACAGAGACTTTCCTAATCTGTAATCACATCCAGACGCACCCTGGGACGTGGAGTCCAGACAAAGACAGAGAGTGGTTTGGTTTCAGAGGGCAGACGCTGTCACTGATCATCAGAATAAACTGATCAGTTTGTTGGAGGAAACAGCTGCTTTGAGATTCAGGTTCAGCTGAATGAAGGTTTATCTGAGGACTGACCTCATGTCACTGACATGTTCACATTTCATCTAAGGTTTACGTCTGTTTGGATCTGGTTTTACAGGCAGAGGTGTGGATGGAGACCCGGGTCCAAACAGGTTCTGTGGGAGGCTCTCTCCCACTCTGCAGGTCCTATTTACAGGCTCCAGACCGACCACGTCTGCAGCAAAACCAGGACCAAACAAGACCGGGTTCAGTGCTTCTACTCGTCCTAAACCCTGGACTCCTGAGTCCAGCTGGTCTGTAAGGACCAGCTGGTCCTGCTGAGTCCAGCAGGTCAGTGGGTGCATCCATCGCACCGTCCAGTACGAGAGGATCGGCCTTTTCTGTTCAGAGGAAGCAAATGCACTTACCATCTGGTGGTGGTGACTGGGGATGTTCGCCTCCTGGAAGAAGGAGCTTAAAGCCGTCTGCAGAGAGAGAGAGGAGGAGGAGGAGGAGAGAGGAGAGAGAGAGAGAGGAGAGAGAGAGGAGGAGAGAGAGGAGGAGAGGAGAGAGAGGAGAGAGAGAGGAGAGAGGAGAGAGAGGAGAGAGAGGAGAGAGAGGAGAGAGAGAGAGGAGAGAGGAGGAGGAGAGAGAGGAGAGGAGAGAGAGAGAGAGAGAGAGGAGAGAGAGGAGAGAGAGAGGAGAGAGAGAGAGGAGAGGAGGAGGAGGAGAGAGAGGAGAGAGAGGAGGAGGAGAGAGAGAGAGGAGGAGAGAGAGAGGAGTGTTATGATCACTTTGATTCATTTTAATTAAAAGCCGACAACATGCAGGAGTGAAGAGGTCAAACATTTCCCTCTGACTTCAGAGGAAGACCAGCCCTCCCTCCCCCGGGTCAGTTAACACGCCAGGTCACATGATCTCAGGGTTAAAACCATTATCTCTGCGCTGGGATCTGAAACAGTTTGACCACAGAGCTTCAGGCTGAGCAAAGTTTCATCTAAAAACAGGAGAAACAAACGTCCATCTTGTTCCCACTGGACTCTCAAGTCTGTTTATCAGTGGCCTGTTTTTCTGACCTCCTTCAGTTTGTGTGGGTGGGACAGGAAGGAGGTTTGGTTCATCGAAAACACAGTCGAAACCCACAGATACTCACTCTAACTCTAATTCCACAGAAAACCAGCAAATATTTACATTCAGACAGAATCTGTGATATTTAAAGCAAATTAAAAATGAATGAATCCATCAGAATCAGAGTCTGCTGCTGGAGGCTGAGAAGTGGACAGGGTGAAAATCAGAGACGTTCTAAAAATGTAAACAGCAGGTTTCACAGCCGCCTCTCTGTGCAAACAAGGAAATGAGTTGGCTCCTTGTATTGTCCCTCTTTGTTGTGAACGTAGCCGAGGCCTGTGCGAACAAAAACACACCCCATGACCTCGAACAGAAACAACGGGCCGATAACTGAGTGAGCCTGAACACACCAGGGAGCTGCTTTTTCCTCCGAATAGGAGAAAACATTCCAGGGAATCTGACGACAGACTGAGTCATTGGGGGGGGGGGGGGTCGTTCTTTAGGTAGAAACTAATCAGTGTGTGAGGAACTTTTCCAGCTTCATCCACACTGATGACTCTCACTTTTCCAGCTTTAAACTCTGTTGTTTTAGTTTGGAAACGATGACACGTTCACTTCCTGTTTATGTTGACGTGTCCTTCCCTGATTCGTTATGCTCCTATCATGTGACCATTTTGCGTAAGAAAACAAAGAGCGTTAGCCTCGACATCAGCTAGCATGTTAGCATGTTAGCTCTTCCTGTTGTCAGTGTGTTTCTGGTTAAATGTCTGAAATAAGGTCTGTGGTTTTAACACAAGCTCAAGACATTTTCAGGTTTGATTCTCCAACATAAAATGGGTCAGTAAATCCCCCACTCCTGATGTTTGAAGCTTTTACGTGTCTTAAAAAAGGCGGTTGCTAACGAGTGTCTAAATGAGACTACAGAGGTTGTCGGGGACGTTAACATGAAAACCCAGCTACTCACCAGTCCACCTTTACAGCCTCGTTGTGTTTCTACTCACGCTCTTTCAAACTCTCACTAACTTTCTAAGAAGAAAGGCTTTTGGAGAAGAGCTCAGAGCTAAATGAATGTTTCAGAATCACTACACCCTCGTCTTTCATCACGGTGGTTTCCCTGCTGTGTTTATTAAGGCTGCAGCTTCAGAGTTCAAGGTGACGTCTTCAAATGTTTCGTTTTCTTTGACCAACAGAAGAAAATCCAAACATCTTCTGTTTACTTTGATTAAAACCAGTAAATCCTCACATTAGAGAAGCTCGGGCACAAAGAGGTTTTGACTTTGTTTCACTCTGATTTGAACATTAACCACTTGTTTCAGCTCCACATGTAAACACCTGATTATTTTACGAGGCTTCTCCTCAGTCATTAATGTTTAACTTTATTTTCTTGTGCTGAGTTTATGAGCACGAGCTGCTGTTTGAATAAAGTTTACTGAGGTTTTAAAAACAGCCTCGGTGTGTTTCTACCAGAACAGAAAGTATCAGAGAGCGTGAGCTTGTTTTACTGCTCAGCGTAGCCTCCATTTCCCTTCACTCGAGGCCTCTTTTCTTGCCAACGCTTCAATGAATGCAGTGGTTTCCCTCCCCCCTCCTCTCTCTCCTCCCTCTCCTCCCCCACAGTCTGGTTGTTTGACAACAGCAGCGGCAGTGCAGGAATGTCTGCCGTACAACGTGACACACATATCAAAGTGTGAAAGTGCTTTGCTGCTGTTGCCGTACAGAGAGCGAGCGGCTCGTCGCCGTTCTTTGTCTCCTCTGGGTTTGTTGTGCAGGAGCTGGTTCGCTGAGCGTCACTCTGATGTCAGCTCACATTTCCTGCTGCTGTAAACACACACTCTGACTGAGCAGCATTTAAACCCTCCTTCACTGAAGACACAGCTCAGAGAGGAGACGTTTCAGCCGCTGCTGACAAACCTGACTCTCATTCAGTCTGTTGTTGCCCAAGTGTTGATGACACATTTATTACTGAGGACAAAATGTACGTCTGCAGTCGTAAAAATGGAACTTCTGTTTACAGCAACGAGGAAAACACAAACGTAACTCAGTGTTGCTGAATGTCTTCATGTGTCTGACATAAGAGCAGCTGATGAATCAATGAGGCGGAAATTCAACCAGAAAAGAGTTTACACCTCAGTTAAAACCCAGATTATTATGGTCCCACAATGAGCAGGTAACGCTGCGTTCAATGACCCTCACAGCAACAACAGCTTGTTGTGTTTGTATGTTTTCACAGCCTCTGGTCACAGGACACTTTGTTCTCTTTACACAGCAAACACAACACCAGAATAATGAACTTTTAAATCATCTGGACGATGCGTTCGAGGAACCAAACACAGACAGACATTAGTTCACAGGTTAACTAACATTCACTGATCCAGCTTCTTAAAGGAGAGGACTTTCTGTGATACGATGACGAGATGAAGGTGAAAGTGAAAGGATGAGGTGGAGGCACATTGTGGTGAGTTTCCATGTGTGAGGAGTTTTTTTAAACCTTCTCTCACTACTGTTTCCTTTTTCTTTATTTCTCAGAAACTCTCTGGTCGACTGCTCTGCTTTCTGTGTTTCTGACTCACAGCTCTGCTGTTATATCTCAATATAAAGCTATTTGTTCCCATCCACAGGAGAGGTCAGAGGTCAGAGGAGGGGACAGGTGGTGTCTCACACATGGGGCACTTCATCAGGGTGGATGTTTGGTGCCTGATTCAAAATGGCTGCCACCACTGATTATTTTCATCTTGATTATTAGCAGCAGATAAAATACTTAATGTCAGAAAATGAGGAAAACTGAGAAAATATTTCCTCTGTTCAGCAAACAACCTGAAACCTAAAGAGGTTTAACTTAGAAACACAAATCCTGGTCAGTGTTCAGCACCTTCAGCTTCCTATAAAATCCACGATAATAAATCCCTCATTTACCTCAGAGGACTCTCTAACCTTTACGACAGCTGAGCCTCTGATTCAGAGCAGGGTGTGGTCTCTGAGGACTCACCTGTGACCAGGTGACATAAAGGTGAGTGACTCACTGCAGTGACACAACAATGGTCTCTAAACACAAGAATCAGCTACCAGACGTGTTCTCAGCTTTCACTCCTTCCACACGACACAGGAGACACAAGCTGAGACTTATTGATTATCAGAACAGGTACAGATCTGTTTCCTGACCCATCGATTGATCTTTACAGCTCCGCTCCACCAACAGAACCACAGTCAAACCCAGGATGAAACACTGTGACTCTCAGCTCCAGAGAGGATCTGATCCTCCCCCTCCCTCCCTCCGGTGAACCACCTGGCCCCCGGGCCCTGACCCCTCGGCCTCAACAGATTGGTCATTACAGCGGACGGAGGTGTGGTCTCCCAGGAACCATCTGGAAGCTCAGGCTGGACGTCAGAGATCCTTCAGGTGTCTGTCAGCTGCTCTGAGTCCAGGCAGGAGCTGTCTGATGACCGTCTCTGCTCGGTCAGTTAGTGATGTATTCTCTGTCCTCTGCAGCTCTAACACTCATCACACTTTAACATGAAACCCAGAGATGTTCAGTTTCCAGCAGCAGATTAACGGCCTCATCATTTCAGCTTTAAATAACTGTTAATGGCACAGGAAGGCTGAGCTGTATGAGCACAGCTGGAAGGATAATGCATCTTAATCAGTCTATATATAACTGAACAGGCCTGGGATCAATGTCAGAGCACTGAGCTCAGCGCTGACTCAGACCTCTATGTTTCCTCCTGTAAAATGAGCAGGAATCAAACTACCAGCTGTAACTGCTGGTGAACAGAAAACCATCAAACTGTTTTTCAACAAACCAGTCGGACCTGTAGTTTATACTGTGAGCGTGTTATCAGTCGGGCCTGTGACGAGGTGACACCAGTGTTTTGGCTTGAAGATAAAGCCGTTTGTTTTTCAGGGACAGACATTAAAGTGTGGAACAAAGAGGAGTGAGACGGACCGACATGTCTGAGAGAGGCCGGTTCCTGCAGCCCGCAGCCCGGCTGACAGCTCTGAGCTCCGCGGTGACGCGGTGGATTCCTGTGGAGAATGTAAACAAAAACGGCCGCTGAGCGCAGCACCACGTCCGCACTGCTAAGCTAACGTTAGCCTCGGGAGCGCATGGTGGCGGAGCAACAGAAAACAACAAAAAAAACACCGACACAGCGGCTGCGCTTCAACCCGACCACGGTTCATGTGCAGCCGGGAGCGTGAATAACAGGACACCCCGGGGAGGACGCTAACCGCGGCTGGAATAAACCCCCACAGCGTCCGGACTCACCTCGAACTGCCAGTGGGCCGCCTGGAGGAGCTGCTTCGCCTGATCCGCGGCGCAGCCGGCCGTCAAAACAAACTGGTTGATCATCACCTGATGCCTGAGTTCGTCCATATTCACCGACATGGCCGCTTTCCACGCAACGCGCCGCCGCTTTAACACCGAAAACAAAAACAAAAAAACTGAAATGTGGACTCGGATCGACTCCTGAGAACCTTCAGACCCAGCCCGTCTCCGTCCGGCTCCCACCGCTGAGTCTCCGCAGCCTCCGACACTAACAACAATATTCTCATGTCATCACCAACAACAAAGAGGAGGGCGACGCTGATTGGACAACTCCCGAGCCAGAGAGTACTAGAGAGGCGCTGATTGGCTGTCGGAGTGAAGAGTTTAAATTCATTGGTGCGCTTGTTTTCCTGCTCAGGAACGCTTGCCGGTGAGCGGAGTCAGGGATCCGGGTCTGTTAGGATCACTCCGCCCTCTGCGGGTGTCCCGTATGATTGAACACGCGCTCTCTTCATGCTCGTTACACTGACGTAATGTGTTTTCATAGAGCTGATTGGCTGATTCCTGTGGCAGGTAAATAAACCACACACATGTAAACACAGTAAATATATGATTTTTAATAAACACAGGATGAAGTACTTTTAGAGTAGTAATACTACAGACTACAGATATATACTATATATATATACTACAGATATATATTATTTATTTTGTTTTATTTTGTAACATTAATCTGAATCAGAGAACTAGAGTTTTAAAATGAATATTTAAAAAAAGTTTTTCACATTTAGAAGCTGATGATATGAAAAACAGATGATATATATATATATATATATATGAATATGAGTACAGCCTGTCAGCAGGATCATTATGAGACAGAGCTGCTGATTTCTGATTCATTTTATTTTATTAATCTGCTGTATGTCCACACAGCAACATATATCATGTAGACTGACATGTTTTTCTAATATAGTCTGAATGTACTGTGTGGTATGTTCAACATGTGGAATGTGTATTTGACATATGTCAGTGATGACATGCACTGACAGCACAGTGAAGATGAGATACTGTAGATGTGTGCAGTGGCTCAGAAATGATGAATAACTGTTTTAAAATCAGACTTTTTTCTGTTGATTCATGGGCTCGTTGTTTCAGATGACAGAGAGAGGAGTGCGTGATGGATCCGTCCGTCTCCTCAGCTGAAGTGTTTGGACAGGCTGATGTCCACACAGCACCTGATCGTCCTCCTGATAGAGCGACACTAATCTTCTTATCATGTGAGTGCAGCTCCTGGCCTGCAGCCTGTCCAGCTCTCTCTGAATAATTGAGCCGAGCTGCAGGTGAAAGCACATGTGACAGAGGAAGCCTATCTATTATGTATTGTTGCAGGTGTTACCTGGATGGATGCACAATGTCCACTGTCTGCAAGCATCAGATACTGCTGCTGTTTGTTCCAGTTCATCTCTGACAGTTTGTTATATTTACACGTCAGTGAGTGAAATCCTTTAAGATGCTGATAATCTAAATATTAACACGTTTTCTTCTGCGTCTTTTTCTACACATTTTAAAACATATTTGGTTTAAACTGGTGTAAGATAAATAAACTTTCACTTAATGTTAAGAAAACAAACCTATAAATGTTTAGAAGATAAACTCCAACACACCTGCCAGTGATGAGTTGAACTGGAGATTGAATATTAATATGAATTCATTTAAAAGAGGAAATAACTGTGTCTCAGCTGCAGATACTGTGACTGAACTTATTTATTTAAAAACAACACGTTGACAGAAATGATTCACACAGATGAGAATTACGCATGAAAACATAATGAAAATATATAAACACATAAACACATGAGTCAGTAAGAATAAAAATATAAAACAGCAGGTTTATTGCTCAGAGAACTGATAAATAATAAAACCCTCCACTTCCTGGTACAGTCTGTGGAGCTGCTCTCTGATTGGTCAAAGCGTCACCTGACCTCGAGGTCAAAACAACAACATACAGGAAAGAGGCGGGGCTAATTTAAAGCTCTGTGGTGAATAATTAACGTGAACCTGACTCCACACACTGAGCTTATCACCGCCCCCCAGCGCGTTCACGTCTGTTTAAATAATCGAGTTTTCATTTTAACATTTCACTGTGTTTAATATCAAATCTATTCGCTGCTGTCACATCATTACCATGAACTGATGATGGTAGATAATGTTTTAACTCAAACATCCTCACACACACACACACACACACACACACACACACACACACACACAGAGCAGCTGCAGTCATTAAATGGTGTGTGGTGCCCTCATCTGTCCGACTGTGAGAACTGCACCTGAACGCACCAGAGGCAGGTCACAGGAGGAGCCTGGATTTGCTGATGAGTTCAGGTGTGAATCCTCTCACCTGCAGCAGAAGTCTGGAACGTGTGTGTGTGTGTGTGTGTGTGTGTGTGTGAGTTTCTCTGTTCTTCGTTTGTTGTGTATTTGAAGCTGCAGCTCGTCGATGCTTCATTTGTAAACAGTGAGTATTGAGTTGAGCTGTTTCTGTGTGGATCAATAAACTCAATCAGATCTTATTCCTCTGTGATCCCTCAGGGTCCTGAGTCCTGAGTCCAGATCCCCCTCCACCTCCTCCACCTCCTCCACCGCCCCCCCGACCCTCTATGGTTGGCTGCTCCCTCTCTGACCTTTGACCTCTGCTGGAGGTTCGTCTGAGGACTCAGAGCTGACGGAGTCTGGACAAAGACTGTGGGTGAGCAGAGACCAGGATCACATGAGACCAGGACCTGATGTTGGTCTTCTTCTGATCTTGACCTTGTTTACTTCCTGTTGTTTTTCCAGCTTCAGCTTCAGTGATGGAAAGTAACTCAGTACATTTACTCACATACAGTTCCTCTATGTCTGCTGCCTGTTCACTGACAGCAGCTTCTACAATGTGATGAATCTTCATATGAACATTTATTAGTGACTTATTTTCCAGTTCAGATCAATAATAAACAAAATAACATCAATCAATCAATCAATCAATCAATCAATGATGCTTTATTAAAGGTTCAAATAAAGCATTCCACCACGGCCTTTAAAGGGGCCCGACCCTTATGTTAGAAACCACTGAAGTAGCTGTGTTAAAAGCCTCAGAGCGAGTACTTTTACTAGCTGATACTTCAAGTACATGAAGCTGGTAATACTTTTTAAAAACTTGTAAGAGAGTATTTGTATTTGTAAACTCTTCAGCACTTTATTTTGAAATGTCAGCTGGGGATCGAACCTGTGTCAGCGTAGTGTGTGTGTGCGTCAGAGGAAGCCTTTTTATGGCTTTACAGTTCCTTTGTGAGGAGCCTCAGGAAACCACTGAGCCACACTAACACAACGCTCAGAGGCCAGAGCTTTTTGTTTCGCCTTTCTCTGCCTTTCTGTCCAACGAACAAAAGTACATTCCTTCACACCCCCCTCCTCTCCCTCCTCCTCCTCCCCCCTCCCTCCCCTCCTCCCCCTCCTCCTCCCCCTCCTCCCTCCTCCTCACCCACCCCCCCAGTCCAAACACTGGGTCCAACTTTGACTTTGTTTCTGATTAAAAACGTGCAGAGATGACGATGAGCCTACAACCACAGAGCTGCTCTGTTTTCATGAGTAAAAGTACTCGATTACAAGTTACAGTCCTCCAAGTATTACCAGCTTCATGTACTTGAAGTATCAGCAGTACAAGTACTCGCTCTGAGGTGGTGCTGCTTTAGTCCAGTGGTTTCCAACCTGGGGGTCGGGCCCCTTTAAAGTCCGGTGGTGGAAAGTAACTAAGTACATTTACTCATGATTTTGAGATACTTGTACTTTAGTGTAGTATTTCCATATTCTGCTCCTTATTATAATATTTGACATTTCTCAGCTGTAGTTACTCTAGTTACTCTAGTTACTGTAGTTATTGTAGTTACAGTAACTAAAGTTACTATAGTTATTAGTAGTTACTGTAGTTACTATAGTTACTATAGTTACTGTAGTTACTGTAGTTACTATAGTTACTATAGTTACTGTAGTTACTGTAGTTATTGTAGTTACAGTAACTAAAGTTACTATAGTTACTTATAGTTACTGTAGTTACTGTAGTTACTATAGTTACTCTAGTTACTATAGTTACTATAGTTACTGGAGTTATTGTAGTTACTAGTAACTAAAGTTACTATAGTTATTATAGTTACTATAGTTACTGTAGTTACTGTAGTTACTCTAGTTACTGTAGTTACTCTGCAGATTAACACATTCATATAAAATGTAACAAACAGGTAAATCATGAAGTTTTAACAGGTTCGGTCATTTAGTCCACTGGTTCCCAACCTAAGGGTCTGGCCCCTCTCAGTGGACCCCAGATGAAGCTGATGATTCACTGGGAAAGAAAAAAAACTGAATATTAGTTTTAATCTCTAATCTGTAATGATTTAAATGAAACAGATAAACAGATGGTTTCACCTGTGAATTGACCTGTAACTGCTGCCAGATACATGTAGTGGAGTAAAAGTACAGGATCTGAAACTTTAAGTACTTTAAAATGTGAAGTATAAGTACCTCAAACTGTGTAAAATACTGCAGTAAATGTACTCAGCAGTGTGTTAACGTTAACATTTTAAAACTCCTTCACTCTAACACAAAGCTCTGTCTTTTCTCACATTAACGACACTTATCGAGTTTAATTGCTGTAAAATTAAAGTAATTAGTTCCAGACAGAAACCTAAGCCGGTCCCCTGGTGAGTCCCCGGGCCTCAGTTTGAGAACCCGCAGCGCAGCGGCCACAGTTGACTTGAGAGTGATTAAAAATGAAGCGCTATAGAAACCGGCAGACCAATGGAGGAGCGGGAAGCTGTTTACAAGGGGGTGTAGCGTTTCTATGGTTGCTGGACAAACCTCCTGCTCCAGGTATTAAACTGCTCCGCCTGGATCCTGCAGCCGCTGACAGCCGTTACACAGACCTCACCCCGGGACGAGCAGCGCCAAACGCACCGCGCACTGGAATTCCTCCCGTTTCTGAGACGGTCTGAGCTGAGAGCAGGTGCAGCGAGGACAGAAGAAGACCAGAGCTGCTCCTCCGGGATTTAACAGATCTCTGATCAGCTGACTGAAGGTGAGTCTGGACCTTTATTCAGAGTGGAGCAGAGGATTCTGTTCGACCAAATGAAGGCCTGAAACATCCGAGCCGGCTTTAAACACCACACTTAATCAATGATCACTCAATCAGATGATTGATCAAACAATGAGATGAGATGATCCTCTGAGGCTTTTTAAATGTAGACTGGGCTCAGGAGGCGCGCGCTCCTTCACGCGTCAAGTGCGCAACAGGAGTTTTTCAGGAATGTTCTGAGCGCGAGGAGCCGCTGCTCATCCTGACGTTACTTCTTCTTATTCCACAGTTTCATCAAACCTGTCAGAGCTGCAGGAGACACACGTTTAAATCCACAAACCTGAGCGTCTCTCACTTCACACACTTCACACACTTCACACACACACTCTCTGTTTTCAAATGACCGTCATTGTCCCGTCTCTTCACACTGCGGTGTCTGTTTTCCTGTCAGGAGGAGGAGGAGGAGGAGAAGGAGCAGAGAGGAGCTGGACAGAGCCATGCTGTCTCTGAGCTGCGCCGACCCCTGGCCCGAAGGCTCGGTGGGGCTGGAGGAGGAGGTGGTGACGGCCGCTGCCCAGGCGGAGGAGCGGGACACCAGCACCACCAGCACCGTCAGCAGCTGCTGCAGCTCCGTCAGCCTGGACGACAGCCTGACCAGCCTGCAGTGGCTGCAGGAGTTCTCCATCCTCGGCGGCAACGTGCCGCAGCAGGCCCACCACCAGCCGCACCTGTTCGGACAGCAGCCGCTGGGATCCGACGCCCCGGCCTCTCCTCTGGCCGGGGACCCCGCCTCCATCGGCATGCCCCTGACCCCCGGGAAGCCCACGGCGGCGGCCTACAGCAGGATGCAGTCCCTGCCCGGGATCGTGGCTCACGGTCACTGTCCGGATGAGGTGGACTACAAGACGAACGCGCACATCAAGCCGCCGTACTCGTACGCCACCCTGATCTGCATGGCCATGCAGGCCAGCAAGAAGAGCAAGATCACCCTGTCCTGCATCTACAAGTGGATCACTGACAACTTCTGCTACTACCGCCATGCTGACCCCACCTGGCAGGTAAGAGACCACACACACACACACACACACACAGTCTCACCAGCTTCTCCTGCTCTCTGCTCTGAGGTCAAACCTCAGCTGGACGCCTGGTTTTTAAATGAAAACAGGACTGAATAAATCCATTTCAGAGGAGCAGGACTCCCTGAGCGCTCTGGGCCTGCTGCCACTCTCTGATGAAGTATTACTGACCTGGCTCTGTGTAATTAATAACTCCTGAGGCCAGCAGCGCTTCACAGCCTGAACAGAAAACACATGAATTATACACGTTATTAGCTTTTAAACAGCGGCTGCTGCAGCTCACAGGTTTCTCCTTCAGGTGATGGAGGAGTTGGAGGAGCAGCAGATTCTCTGTAGAAAGTTCAGGAATTTTACAGAAAAGTTTAATTTTGCTGGATAAATGATTGATGGAGCCGTTAGCTGTACTCAGACATTTCAGAGCGTTCTGTTATTGTAAGGCAGTACATGGGGCAGATAATATTTAACAAAGGTCAGCAGGTCACTGCTCTATTTAGACTTCAGTGAAGGGGGGGGGCTGGATGAATGCAAGGGTGCACAGTGAATTAATGTGATGTATCTGCACTGCCTGCCTCACTGAAGGGGAATGACCACCAGTTTAAAGGAACAGTACAGGCGGATTTTTGTGCTTTTGGACAGAGCCATGCTAGCTGTTTCCCCCTGTTTCCAGTCTTTATGCTAAGCTAAGCTAATGGTCTCCTAGCTGTAGCTTCATATTTATCAATTCATGCCAATTTACTTCTCAGAAAAAGAGCGATTACTCCTTCCAGAATAAGTTTTGCGAGCTGTGATGTGAAAAATCTCTATTTCCAGAACTCCATCCGACACAATCTGTCGCTCAACAAGTGCTTCATCAAGGTGCCGCGGCAGAAAGACGAGCCGGGGAAGGGAGGTTTCTGGAAGATCGACCCGCAGTATGCCGAGCGCCTCCTGAGCGGCGCCTACAAGAAGAGACGAATGCCTCCGGTCCAGATCAACCCGGCCCTGCAGAGCAGGCTCAGGGTGAACCTCCAGCCCCAGTCCAGAGGCCTCTGCAGCCCCACAGGAGGGGGTCAGATCGGCCTGTGCATCAACCCAGAGTCCCAGCGGCTCCTCCGGGAGTTTGAAGAGGCGACCGGGGGGGACCAGAACTGGGACCCCCACCTGGCTGAGGGGACCATGCTGGGGTCCTGGCCAGTCGTCAGGGGAAGATCCGGGATCAAGAGGAAACAGTCGCTGGGCTCCAGAAACAAAGCCCCCCGGCGCTCCAGCTCCCCGCTGCTCTCCGTGGACGAACAGAAGGAGATCGGACCTCTGAAGGGGGACTTTGACTGGGACGCCCTGCTGGACTCGGCCCTCAGCGGGGAGCTCAGTCTGGACGGAGGAGAACCCCTGAGTCCCATCATGAAAGAGGAGGACCTGACTGTGCGGGGGACCCACATCTCCCCCATCGAAGCTCCCGCGGGAACGTCGGACATCCACGTGCTGGTGGAGACCCAGAGGAGTAATGACGTGTCAGACTTTGACGAGGAGACCTTCCTCGCCACGGCCTTCCTGGAGAGCCCCTGGCCTGAAGAGGAGGAACAAGGCCGCAACGACTTCCTCTGTAGCTCCACCGTCAACCTGGACCAGCTGTTTGACCTCGGAGACTCGTTAGGTGGAGACCCCAGCGCCCGGATTGACAGCCTCCTTTGAGGAGAAGCTGCTCCTCTCTCACACTAAAAACCTTTTCAACGCTACTGGGGAATAAGACTCTTTTTTTTTTTACTCTGAAGCCGCCCTCGTTTTCCTTTTCACGTTGTTTAAAGTATTTTTAGATTTACGTTTTGATGCTGATTCGTGCAGGAGCTACACTCCCGACGCCTTCTGAACAAAGATGCCACAATGTACAGCAGCAGTGCTCATCATCACTGGGAAAACAAAACTACTGAATCACACGACAACTCCAGAAACAAAAACAAGGTCTCAGAGCTAAGGCCTGGTCACACCAGAGAGCGACATGGTGAAATTAATTAGCATCTTTCCCTGTTCAGCATTTTACTCTCAGGACTCTACATCATTTCATTCAATAACGCGAGAAGGGAAATGAAGCTCATGCTAACTGTCAACCAGCAACATGCATGTATTAAGAAAACTGGATACAACGCTGCCAGTTCATCCCAGTGGCCAACTGCGGTACTACAATAAAATAATCTTCTCTGGTGCAAATAGCATTTCCCCACAGACACATTATAACATAGAAACATTCCTAGAGCCTAGAAAATCAGACTGTTGGTAGAACGGCTGCAGATGCTCCACTGCTGACAGTTACATCCAAATAAAATTCAGTTCAATAATAATACGATCCATTCAGCTCATTCTATAGGAGCTGTTTATGTCCAGTTTTATTTGGTTAACTCATACAAACACATAACACAACACAAGAAGCTAATTTCAGCTGCTCATCTGGTGTGACTGTAAGAACTAACCTCCTTGGAATAATGTGAGAACACCACTGAGAATAACAGGAATGCAGCACAGCAGCATCCTCCATCTTGGACTCTTTCTGCTCTACTAAATATCTGATGATTTCACCACAAAGTTTTGCCATTTGAAATGGTGTGAACAGGCCTTTTAGAAGACACAACGTGGTCTCTGTTTACATCGGTAAAAAAGTGTGTGTTCGCCTTGTTGCTGTCGACCACATCAGGCTCAACTCACGGGGGTAAAGAAGAAAAAGAGGACATGATCTGATCCACAGGTCTTTTCTTTTTAAGAGGAAGGTTTGAGTGAGTGGTATCAGCTGGTGTTTCAGGCTTTTACTGACACAGATGCATTTAAAAACACAATTGTTGCTGAGAATTGTTTTAAAAAGACTGTAGAGACTGTGACAGCAGCACTATGATGACGAATAATGAGATATTTGCCAAATGATGTTTGGTGTAGGAGTGATTTACTGTATTAGCTTTTAGCTTTTTTTTTTTGCGTGGGGTTTTTGGTACTAACTATTCTCTGTATGCATTGTTTAAAAATAATTAGGACCAGTTTACCTAGATTAATAATAATTATGCAGGATATATCACTTCTTTTCAAGGGGAATGAAACAAAAAATTCAGTTTTGTTTCATATCAGAAATATTTCTTGTAGAAAGTACTTAGCAAACACTTTCTTTGATCCTGTGTCTTTCTAGCAAAACAGTAGACGTAAAGCAAAGTAGAGGACACACCTGAGCTTCATGTCTTAACAGTTAAAACGGACATGAAACAGCTTGAGGCGAAATTCTCCAACAAAGAACTAATAAGACCTTAAAATGCTCACTTGAGAAAGGCCGCGGCTCCTTGTAAATGAATACCTGACCTTCTATGTGCCAAGAACAACACATGGGACCTGACAGGGTGGCAGTGTTAACAGGCAGTGTTTGTTATTACGAGGAGGAAATGTCTGTTTTGTTTTTAATGGGTGTATGTGAGGAGACTGAGAGTGATCGGCAGAAGACCTGATCCAGCTTGGATATATGTTGTTGGATACGGACTAACTAAACCAAATCACTCCACCTGAAAACACGTAGCGCTGTTAACTTTATAGATAACAGTACTTGCTCCCGTTTTCCTCTGAAATGTGTGAAAGTGCAATCAATGTACAGTTATACTTGTTATATTTTACATTCAGCTGTAGGAGTGTATTCATGCAGTTTACTTTAGATAAACCAGTTTCACTGTTTTGTGTTTTACGAGGTGAGAATACCTTCTGACAGAAGGAGGCAACCATGAAGCGTTTGTGTATTAGCTCTTCAAATCAAATAACATTTATAAACCACAATAATGGCGTCTTACCTCATGATTGGTTCTGTAAAGTCAGAGACACTGTATGCATTCTTTACTGTTTTTATTTTATTTTCCACTTTTCTTTGACAATAAAAAAGTAAGTTTTACTGCATCTTGCCTGACTAGATTTTACATTTTCTTATCATGGCACTAGAATATTAATATCACTGAGCTTACTGCCAGGTAGTAAATGTTAGCATGCTAACACGCAAAGCTAAGATGGTGAATATGGCAAACATTACACCTGCTAAACATCAGCATGTTAGCATGACTATGTTAGAAATGAGCTTGAAGCAAACCTGCAGACTCTTCATCATGTTTCACTGTATGCTGACGACACCCTGATTTACCTCATCAAAAGACTGAGAGCTAAAACAAACTACCCAACTTCAAAACCACAATAACATCAACAAAAACTTTCTCCAGCTTGATGAGAGTAAATCTGAAGTCTTATCATTCAGACCCTGTCTCCTTTTGTGAAAACACATATTCAATTCAGCCTTGTCATTTGTAGATCACGTTCCAATCAGGTCCAAACTCAGATCAATACTCTGCACCTCGGACCTGGAGAAAGTCATCCATGTGTTCATCCTAAGATGGTGAACATGGTAAACATTATAAACATCCTGTTAGAGTCCAAGTCCAGCCTCACAGAGCCCTTGTTTTCCTGCTGGCTGTCTTGCACTCTCCCCTCACCCCCCTCTGCTTTAGTGTGTTTATGTGTGAGATTTACGTTGGTCTTTTCCTGCTCATCTCTTTTGGGCTCTTGCTGTGATCAGGCAGTGGATGGGTAATAGTAGCAGGGGGTGGCTGGGTTTCTCTTTCAGGGCTTTGTCCGTGCTCAGTCAGACTCTTGTTCCCCATGGCGCTTGGATCTGTGGTCCTTCACTGGGTCGGTGTGGGGTCTAACAGGGACAAGTGTCCCACGGCCCCATATATCACCGCCTGTCTGCCCCGCTGTAGACCACACCGTCTCTCTCTGACCCTGCCGCAGATTAGCAAGGTGGCTCGCGTTCAGAGAGTCAGATGAATAGCCGCAGTAATCAAATGCAAATACATAGAATTTAAGAAGCCGGCGTCCCCCCGGGGTCGTGAACAGACGGGCTGTCTGTCAGTGAGTCTGTGGTCACTGATGAGGTAATGATGGCGAAGAGATGAAGGGCAAAGATAAAGTGCTGTAACGCTACACCCCTGTATGATGGACACCCAACACTCTGCTGGAAAGGCAGGATCCTGCATCTTCATGCCCAGGCTTAGTGCTTTTTCCTGGAGAGGAGAGCTGATGATTCCCCTTCCCCCCAAGCCTGAGCTCCCTGCAGGCCCCCCCTGGACAGCTATTACCTGCTGGACCTAGCTCTCCAGCTGGATTGCAGGGCTCATAATTATAATGTGGCAGGCCGGTTAGATGAGAGGCCCGTGGTAACCTGATGCAGGTATTATTCCCTGGCCCCGCTGACGGCTGCAGGTAAGAGGAGCCTCCTGGTGAAACGCTAACCCTTACTGCTTGTTCCAACCCAGAAACGCTGCAAACTGAAAGTGCTAAACACCAACACCCAATGTGGCTGGGATGATCATGCAGCCATTTACAGCAGAGTTCAAATGAAGCGAGTTATGGCAGGCTGATGCTAACACGACTGTTTTGACATTTTGTACCTATATTTGACATTTTTACCTGCATGGATTCAGCATTTCTATCAAGAACCTTGTTCTTCTAAAACAGCCGATACTGGCTAATATTCCCAGACAGATCATTCAGAGATTCAGGCTGCAGGAGGTTTAAAACTGATGAAAATATCAGCTCTCAGGAGCAGCTGTGCTCAGTCAGGATGGGTCTCTTTCTGTTGCCCCACAACTTCACTGGTATTCAGCTGGAGAAAGCGTCACAAAATGAAGGTTGGGGTGGGATCTGGCTGGGAGCTGGGGGCAAACCCTGAAGCTTATCTACAGGTTCCTGAAGAGAGACTGGTGAAAAAGTGGACGGGGAAGAGACGGGAATACGTCTTTTTTATCACACAGCTAATGAAAGGCCTGTTTCCTGGGTAACTGCTGGTACTATTGTCATGTAGGGGCTGCTGTGGGGGAGGCGGGGATGGGCGACTTTTGCTGGTCTTACCCAGGCTCTGGGGTTGATTAGGGCTGTGGAGGGATGGAGTCGCAGACAGAAAGAGAGGCTGGGACGGAGCCTCAGATTTATTACGGTGCTGGTTTTGTGAAAGTTCACTTACCTTACCTTAAGTGAGGCTCCACTGTCAGAAAAACACATCCACAAACTGAGCTGGGGTGGAAGAAGTACTCACATCCTTTACTTGAGTAAAGTCAAGTAAAAATACCTTTTAATTAAAGTAAAGTCCTGCTTTTGTTTTGGGAGATACTTTTATTTACTTTCTGCAGCTGCTTCTGACCAGACGTTTTAAACCCACTTTTAATGCCCAGTATTTAAAATGAGTATCTGAACAGTAACAGCTCACACACGTAGATTCTCTGTTTCTCTACTGTGCTGCTTTAGAAGTGAAATGTGTCTTAATGTAACAGCAGCACATGAAACATCAACACTCAGGTTTTATTGGCTGCTGAAAGAAATGACCTCTGAAACAAGGAGCGCACTTTAAAACAGTTTCAGACCCTTTAAAGATCCTATCAATCAGCTGATGTAAATATTAACCGCTGAGTGTTTCTCTCTTTACGTTCACAGGAACTAATCTAATGGATAACTCTGCATGGTGTGTGTGTGTTGATCTCTATCAAAATGCACTAAAGCATCTGTTCTGTCAGTCGCATATGGATGCTGATGCGTTCGAGGTGTCGCTGCCAGGACAGAGATTTGTAGATCATTGTATGCAGGATGTTTGGGACGATGGTGGGTGTGTGTTTGGGGAGTGTATGAGTGTGTGTTTGCCTGTGTGTGTGTGTCCTGTGTTGCAGTGCAGGCTGATGCTTTCTTCTTTGTCAGGAAGACACAGGCGGAGGGGTAATCCGACATCCATCACAGGCTTAGTGAGCAATACACACTCTGTGTAACAACAAGGAAACAATACCCAGGGAAACAGTGGGAGGGCTTCTTTATTCATTACGCAAGGCCGGGGGGACGCGCTCTATTGTCGGTGTTTCAGAGGAAAGAATGAGGCAGCAGAGGACCAACATGACAAAGCCATTTCTGGAGTAAACCCACCACAGAGAGCTGCTGGAGGAAAAACACTGTGACATGGTGTGTATTACCCATGATCCTCCTCTCCTCCTGGAGCAGGAAGTAACAAACACCAAACTCTGTTTCTAACTCTTGATGTTTCCTGGATATCAGAGATGAACGCTGGTGTTTAAAGACTAATCAGTCTTTTTAATTGATCTGCTGTTCACTCTGAACTCTCTGGGTCTGATTCTGATCGATATCAGTGTTGGTATTGATCAGCTGTATTAGATCAGCAGCCCTGATATAAACATGTGATGAGGGGTAGAAAGTGAGCACTGCATTAAAGCAAATAATAGAAATGAAAACATTTAAGGTGTCTTCAGTTTCTACATTCAGATTTCTCACTTCCTGCTGCATTCATTGATCTGATTGGACCAGATTTCAGATGTTTATTTTATTAGTCTTTGTTCACTGTGTTAGGACTGTCTGCTGATCAACCTTTAAATTAGTTTGACTGAAACATCCACAAAGTCTGACAAAGGTTCTTCCTTCTAAGAAAACATTAAGAACATGAAATTATTTTTTATTTTGCTCCAGAAATAGCTAATGTTAGCTTTATTAGCCTTAGCTGGGCGGCACTGAAAAGCACTGTGCTAGCTCACAGGGATCCTGTGCTAATGTTCATTGGGTGACTTCTGAAGCAAAATAAAAATAATTTCATGTTCGACACAGATGGTAACTGATTTCTCCTTTTCCCCAGCATTAACATAAAACAAAAATAAACATACTAGTGGTTCTTTGTTTTCTAATTGAATTGTTCCAAAACAAAAATCAGAAAACGGACAGTTTATCATGTGACACCACGTCCGTGCTGCTGGATGAGTAAATCTTCAGGATTGAATTTGTTCGTGTTTGCTGAGGTGTCGTGTCTCAGAGAAATGTTCACTTTGTTAGAAAGAAGAAGCTTTGTCAGACTTTGTGGATGTTTTTCCTCAGTGTTGTCTTCGATGGTTCGGCAGTGTTATGCTGTCCAGGTAACATGAAGGTTAGTGACTCACTGCAGTGACAGAACAATGGTCTCTAAATACCAGAGTCAGTTACCAAACATATTCTCATCTTACACTCCAGTCTGCGACGTTTCACAGCAGCTCTGTGCATTGTTTACCTCCACGTCCAGCCACTGTAATGATCACTGCAGAAACTCTAATCCTGTATCATCACATGCAGCTGACCGTATGTGTTTGGTAACATATACTGATGGCCTATATACAGAGCGAGCAGCAGCTCAGCTCGGCCTCTTCGTCCCAGAGGACACTGAACCCTGCGGAGGTGCTGAGTCCGTCCCTGCGGAGGCAGAGGGAGGGAAACGGACTGAAAAAAACAAAACAAACATAAACAGAGCGGTGGCAGCTGGGGGCAGGCTGAGCCGTGTGTGCGCGTTCTTGGCGTCCACAGTTTGACCTTGGCCGGGCATGCCCAGGCCTGCCTCTCAATGCAGGGTGGGAGACTCACCAAGCCGCCTGCAGGACTTGGACCGGCTCAATGAGAAAAGAAAATACCACTCCGGGCAAACAAGGGCATAGCAGCCTCCCTCCACCTCGCTCCGTCTTTTTAATGATTCCTTTCTTTTTCCATTTCTCAACACTCATCGGATTCCAACACTCGGCTTGGCCCGGTGCAGAAGCATTCACCACAGAGGATACTTTCTCTCTTTTTCACCGCTCCTTACTCGCTGCTTTCCAGACTTTAATTTGATTTCTTTATTTCTTTGTTTGTTTCACAGCGGAGGGAGAGCTGTGAAACGCTGCTTTACATATCTTAGACTCTGCCCTCAATAGGTGAGCTGCCGTGGCGACAGCGGCGACAAAGGCCTCGTCCACACACACCCGGTCGGGCCCGGTCCAAGCCTCGGACCCCCTCGCCGCTCAGCACAGCCAGAGTTCTCCCAGCAGCCGTCCTCCGGCCTGAAGCTGCTCCATTCACAGCTGCAGCCTCACAGCCCAGCAAACAGAGTGCTGCTGTTGTTCTTGCACCGGGTGCATCCACAACATGACTTGATGAGAGTGGACGTGGGACAGAGCGAGGGAGCGACCCTCCAGCCTGATTCCCAAACAGCTCGCTGTCGGGATGTTTCTGGCAGCACTTGAACGTCTCAGCTCTCTCTCTGCTATCAGTCGGCTGCAGCTCGGCCTTTTAACAGCAGCTGACTGATTTATGATTATTATCACCACAGCAGACGTCCAGTGAAACCACAGTGAGGACTGGCCTCAGTCAGTCATTCACCTTCTCTGTTTTCACTGGAGACTGTCTTGAAAACACCTTTAACATTTAGTTATATCATCACAAAAACATCACTGAGTAAAAAGCTCTGCAGATTCTGATCCTTCAGGTTTAGTTGATCAGATCATCTTCACAGATGAACACCACTGTTCTGATGTTTGAAGTAAGAAGCTAATGTTAGGCTATAAACCAACTACACCACGGTCACATGACGTCAACGTCTCCACCACTAAGCTTCCAACTGGTCATTTCATTTAGCTCTGAGCTCTTCTACAAAAGCCTTTCTTCTTAGAAAGTTAGTGAGAGTTTGAAAGAGCGTGAGTAGAAACACAACGAGGCTGTAAAGGTGGACTGGTGAGTAGATGGGTTTTCATGTTAACGTCCCCGACAACCTCTGTAGTCTCATTTAGACACTCGTTAGCAACCGCCTTTTTTAAGACACGGAAAAGCTTCAAACATCAGGAGTGGGGGATTTACTGACCCATTTTATGTCGGAGAATCAAACCTGAAAATGTCTTGAGCTTGTGTTAAAACCACAGACCTTATTTCAGACATTTAACCAGAAACACACTGGACAACAGGAAGAGCTAACATGCTAACATGCTAACATGCTAGCTGACTTCCATGGTTTCAGGATCAGCTCTGTGTTTGGTGTGTTGCAATGGCTCCGCGTTGATGCTAGCAACATTAGCACTGTAGCTAAGTGATGAAGAGGTGGTGAGGTGACATCACTCCCAGTTCTGACCTCTGACCTCTGACCTCTGGTGTAAATGGAGGGCAGTATAACATGCAGCAGGTACACCTGAGCCAGGTGTTGTACTGGACAAGTTAAAATGTCGACCTGATGATGAAGTCGGAGGATCATTTCACCTCCATCAGTGTTTTCACTGGATGAATGAAAACAGCTGGAGACTCACTGTTTCCTGATCGGAGGATAGAAACTGTGGAGCTGCAGGTCTGGGTTTAATATGTGATCTAATAACCTCTGTAGTGGAGGAATGATTGACTCCACAGGAGGGAAGTGAAACTGAGGCCAACTGTCAGTTTGAAGTGTTTCAGTTCGACGTGTCCGAACACCTGAACCCTGCAGATTTTAACCGTCACACGAGGAAACGTGTGTGTGTTTATTATTCTGCTCTGAGAGTTAATGGCTGAGCAGCATGTCTATGAAATTTACGACCCCCCCCCTCCCCCTCGCAGCGATCGCTCCTGTCGTCTTTACGGCCGGGTGAGTCGGGGCGGGCGGGTCGCTGTGTTTGTGTGGGGTGATCTTTACACCCCCCCACCAGGGATCAGACAAACACTTATTAACTGAGAGGAATGCAAACAGGCCGGAGCTGCTGAGACGCAGAGCAGCGGTGCAGGGAGGAGGGAGGAGGAGGAGGAGGAGGAGGAGGGGAGGAGGAGACACCTCCCCTCACTTCTTGTAAACCCCCCCCCCCTCTGAGGAGACTGATCCAGAGAACAAAGCAGCTCCTGCTGGAGGAGGTGCAGAGACATGGAGACCTGATGGAGCACAGCTGGACCTGGACCCACAGACCAGACCACGACAGACATGTAGATCCAGAATCCTTCCACAGATCTAAACAGTCACACTGCAGCTTCAGATGAAGTGAAGCATCAACAACAACATCAGCCGTCACCTGACAAACTGTCTGAATCGTCGTCGTGGTTTTTAAAGTTTACAGTGGAATTCTGGGTATTTATACCTGGTGCAGCCGTCAGGTGCAGAGGAAGACAACAGCTCGTGTTCAGCGTCAGAGCGACGGGAAATAAACCGTTAGCAAACACGTTAGCACGCTCTCACTGCAGCTTCACCCCCCCTCCACCTCCTCCACCGCTCCTCTGGACTCAGCCCTGTCTCCCAGCTGTTCACATCTGGACCCAAAGCAACAGAGAAAATGACTGATTCATTCATCCTCCAGCCTGTAAACATTCATTCACGTATAATGTGTACATCATTATATCTGACAGTCTGAACACACATCGACCCTGGAAGCAGACGCACCACCAGACTGATCAACCAGCCGTCGTACCCTGGTATTTCTGTTGATGCTGATGATTGGTCATTGATCAATAATCTTTAATGAGTCTTTAATCAGCTCGATCTTCAACTAATCTCAATCCAAACATTTAACTCTTTCCCGTCTTGTGTCTCCACATGTGAACAGTGCGTCTGACCTCTCGCCGTGACCTCTGGGCGTCCTCCCCCTCAGTGTATCAGTCACTCAGTGTCAACGATCCACATAAAGCAGGAGCGACCCGCCGCCCTGGGACCGAGCACACAAACGGCCGAGTTATTCAGCGCCTTAAGAACCAGCGGATTAAGGAACCGGGGGGCTCCTGAAAGGCCCCGGCCTCAGGAGTTAAGCGGCCGTGAATGAGATGTGGCGACTCCAAAACAAAGCTACTGTGTCAGTCTCGCAGCGCCGAGGGGGAACACTGACGTCACGGCTCACAAAGGAAGGGAAGGCTGAGGCTGTAAAATATAGTACACCCTGATCACAAAGTGTTTTCTCTGTTCGAGAATCAAATATGCACCGGAGCCGCTGCCAAGTCTTTTCTTTGGGGAAACAGAGAGAGGCATTTGCCCTGTGTCTCAGCACAGATCGACATTTTGATCCATTTTGGGTCAAATAAAATATCTCTCTCTCCTCATGGGTGGCCTGGTTTGGCCGGAGGACCCAGGCCTGCAGGCCCTCGTAGTGGTCTCCATGGGGATGAGCAGGACTTGGGGAGGTATCTGGCTTACTGGAAACGTGGTTTATTGTTGACTTTCAGGAATGGGGAGGGGGCTGCTGCTCTGCCTGGAGCGGGGGGGTCGGGGGGGGTGGAGACGGAGTTTGGTGGTGTGGAGATCGGCTCAGTGAGGTTTTTACCTCACAGGTGAGACAAGGTGGAGGAAGTATTACTGTGCTGAGGTAAAAATACTCCATTACAAACAAAGTAAAAGTACTGCGTTCGACACCACAGTGAAGCTCGGCTTTAAAGTTACACATGAACTGGATTTAAATATTGTACAGATCCTTTTACTGCAGAACTGTTCCTCATCCTTTACTCTTAGTTTGTATATTCTATTTTTATATTTATGTAGTACACAGGATTGTAATACTTTACAGCTCTGATAGAAAACACAGTGAGAACATGATGCTGATTCATTTCCAGCATTTTCAGCAGAGAAAAGTCAAATGTCGTGTTTCAGCTCCATCTACTGGACAAATGTGGAAGTGACTTCATAAAGTAAATGTCCTGTCTCCTATGAAAAGGTCACATTTTACTGCTTTTATGATCTGATTTTTATATTGATGAGGAAACTGTTAATAAGATGTAGAGCAGTAAAAGTAAAGTTGGAGAATACTCGAGTAAATTAAGTACATGAATATTTCGTTACCTTCCACCTCTCATTGCTGCAGACAGTACAGTTATTTTTCTGTTGTGGTCAGCTGACCTGCAGCTCCGCTCTGTCACATGACTTCATCCGCTTCCTCTGTTTCTTTTCCACAGACTCAGCTGAACTCTCTCTGGAGCAGGTACCGACACTACTTTACTACATTATCACCGAACAACACGGCTTTACTCACTTTTTGTCGGTTAATGGCGGAATAGTTCAACAACAGCTGCAGTAAACACGGAATGTACAGTTGCCGAACTCGGTTAGAAAATGTAGCGTTTTAACGTAGCTTGCGCCTGTATTTTGGCGGAGGGCAGCGCCGTGTTGACGGTTAAATACGTTTACATTTTAAAGAATGAAGTGGAGTATTGTGTATTTAATGTGTGCCGAGTTGTCAGCTGGGTTCTGTTCGTGCTCAGGGTTCTTCCTGTTTACTCTTTCTGTGTACTTAAATTAGGTCATAGCGAAGGGCGTCTTAAATTGGCCATTTTGTGGATGGAGTTTGGTGTTGTGCATTTTTGCGCAGAGCACAAAGTAAGTTTCCTAAACACAGTAACAGTGTTAGTGTCAGCGCACAGAATGTCTCAGCCGATGACTGGGGAGATTAATACTCGGTCTACTTATTACAACACTATTGAAAAACACTCTGAGAGTATGAAGAAGATCAGAGGTCAAAGTGCTGCTGCACCTTCTGTGATAAGGCATCAGATATGATTTAATCCTGGAGGCTTCATTTCAGTGGAAACTGAAGAAAAGGAAAGTAGAGCATCAGTGAGTTTATCTGCAGCCTGAGCTTCAGAATCAGTTTGAAGTTCATTTAGAAGAACTAAAAGAAAACAGTTGTGATGAATTCATGTGAAAAAAGTAAAATTTCTTTGAGAGAGTTTTTCAAGAATCTGGATCTAAAAAGATAAAAAAGAACTAGACACATCTCTATATCTCTACCAGACTCCATAGAGAAAAACAGGGATTTGTTTTGTTTGATCGGTTGTGTTGTTCTTCAGTCGTCTGAAGCCGAGCGGACGGATGAGCGGCTTCGTCTCCACTGAAACAGAAACATGCCGTCCAACAGATCAGTGTCCGACGCTCCCATCACTCAGTTCATCAACTGCAGGATCCTGAGAGACCACAGGCTGCAGAGGTACGACACACACAGGCCTCACAACACACACACAACACAGGGTTACACACACAGCTGACTCTGTGTGTGTGTGTGTGTGTGTGTGTGTGCAGAGAGGACCTGTGGGTGCGTGAAGGGAGGATTTTAGATCCAGAGAAGTTGTTCTTTGATGAGCAGGGCTACGCCGACAAACGTGTGGACTGTGAAGGCAGCATCATCGCGCCGGGCTTTATAGACGTCCAGATCAATGGTACACACACACACACACACACACACACACACACAGCGTGCACAGCTCAGCATCCTGATAAGTAGACTTTCTGCAGCTCGTCTGAGTCCATCGTGCTGCATTCAGGGTCCTTCAGGAGCTGATTACTCTGCTAGTTGGATTCTTAATTAATCAGTCCACTCAGTGGAATAGATGTAAATAGCAGCAGTGAGGAAAGGCTGACTGTTTGTTTGCTGTCTGCTCTGTCTTCTCCCTCCAGGAGGATTCGGCATCGACTTCTCTCAGGCCTCGGACGACGTCAGCGCTGGAGTTTCTTTTGTGGCTAAAAAGATCCTGGAGCACGGCGTCACGTCCTTCTGTCCCACTCTGGTCACGTCTCCTCCTGCTGTTTATCACAAGGTGTTTATCACAAGCTTCGCTCTGATCCTCCTGCAGCCTGGACTCAGGGTCCTGTAGAGAATCTGATTCTGATGATATCAACGTGTGTTCCAGGTGTTGCCTCAGGTCAAAGTTCACGGTGGAGGACCACATGGAGCAGGAGTTCTTGGTGAGAACAGATGTGTCAGACCTCCACCTGAGGACGAGCTTCAGTCGTTTCCTGAACTCGTTGTGAATAAAGTTTCGTCGTCTCGTCAGGTTTTCACCTGGAGGGTCCGTTCATCAGCCTGGAGAAGAAGGGAGCTCACCCGGAGCAGTATCTGCGGACCTTTCGGTGCGGGGGGGTCGAGGACCTGATTGAGGTCTACGGCAGCCTGGACAACGTCGCCATGGTGACGCTGGCTCCCGAGCTGGTCCGGCAGCCAATCGGTGGTGAGGGAGCTCTGTCAGAGGAGCATCACCTGTGTCGTTAGGTGAGTCCTGGTCCTGGTCCTGGTCCCGGTCATATCTCAGTTCGGTCTCATGCTCCGCCTCCTGTCTCCTCCTGCAGGTCACTCAGTGGCCAACCTGTCTCAGGCCGAGGACGCCGTTCAGACCGGAGCCTCCTTCATCACTCACCTCTTCAACGCCATGCTGCCTGTGAGTCCTCGGCCTCCTCGCTGAACCCTGGACCCAGCCGGGCTCTGCAGAGACCTGATGAGGTTCAGTCTGATTAATGTGATGCTGAGGCTTTTGTCTTTGCTGTGTTCTGATCCAGTTCCACCACCGGGACCCTGGCATAGTGGGTCTGCTGACCAGTGATCAGGTCCCTGCAGGGAGGACCGTCTACTACGGGATGATCGCTGACGGGATCCACACCAACCCTGCAGCTCTGCGCATCGCCCACAGAGCTCACCCCTCAGGTCAGACACTCACAGCCCAGGTGCACCGTTCAGGACATCATTCAGTTCTTATACGGATCAGGTTCTACTGAACCCAGACAGCAGGAGAAATGAAACCTGCAGACAAAGACAGTCAGGACTCAGGACGAGCCTGAACACCTGTCGTTTCTCTGAGTGACAGTCAGCAGCGTACACTGCAGGACTCAGACCCAGAGTTCAGACTGAAGCTGGACTGTAGATCAGTTAAAGACCAGAGTTGGTCTCTGATCCAGGAAACAGAGCAGAAACAGAGTTTGGTGTTTGTCACCTGCTGGTCGTCTGTGTTTTCAGGTTTGGTGCTGGTGACGGATGCGATCGCAGCGATGGGTCTTCCTCCCGGTCGTCACACTCTGGGTCAGCAGGTCATCGAGATCCAGGGTCTCCACGCTTACGTGGCAGGTCTGACTTTCTCTTTGGTTTTCTAATCGACAATAACGAACGATCTTTCAGCAGTGAAACAGCGTTTAAATATCCGACCTGAGGAAGGAGACGGACTCATGATCAGAGACAGTCTCGACCTGATGAGGTGAAGGAGGATTGTTAGGGAATCAGGAGAAAAGAATCTGACACTGACGCTTTCTTTATTCAACTTGGTACAGTTTTGCTAAACTTGGTAAAGGAAGCTCCAGTGTCTCCTTTAGAGACCTGGACCAGCTCTGATCCTGATGATTGTTGTGAACTCTGTTATCATTTCACTCTGTCTTTCAGGCACTAAGACTCTGAGCGGCAGCATAGCCACCATGGATATGTGTGTGCGACACTTCAAACAGGCTTCAGGTGAGTTCAGGTTCACCTGCAGAGTTTCAAACTTTTATACTTTGTGTTGTGTTCGAGGACTTAAAAACAGAACTGTTGATGAGTGTGGTTTGGAGCTCTGATCAGAGTTGATTTGTCTCTGCTGTGGATTCTTCTCTATGAGTTCATGAGGAGGAGGTCCCTGTGTTCAGCTCCTCCATCTTTAGCTCATCACCTTGTTACTGTGTGTGACGACAGGCTGCAGCGTGGAGGAAGCTCTGGAAGCCGCCTCGCTCCACCCGGCTCAGCTTCTGGGCCTCGGCCACAGGAAAGGAAACCTGGACTACGGCTCAGACGCAGGTCAGGGTCTGCTGCATCAGCTCAGACCAAACAAACCAAAAAACCAAACCTTTTCACTTCTGCTGAGTTAACACACACACACACACACACACACACACTCGTGTTTTGCAGACCTCGTTTTGCTCGACGACGCCCTCGATGTCAAAGCCACCTACATCTCTGGAGAGGAGGTTTGGAGAAAAGGACCATAGAAGAAGAAGGAGCGGCCGTGCTGATGGTGCCTTCAGGGGACGCTGTTTCCCACAGAGACACGGATCTGTTGAATGTTTTAATTCATCAGAGACACAGCAGAGGCTTCGTCTGCTGCTGCACATCCTCCTCCTGCACTCACAGGATCAATCGTTAACACTGAGAGGTCAGAGGTCAAATCCTGCCTCAGCTCTGTGTCAATAAGTTCAGTTTATGTTCAGTTCAGGCTGAAAGTTGAGTCAGTTCAAGTTCCCGCTCCAGCAGAGCAGTGGGACCACAGGTAATTTATCTGGTTAGAGAAATCTGCCTTTGTTCTTGACATAATGAGATGAATTCATTCGGTTATCTCCAGATAATGATGTCTGCTGTGGTCCAACAGTTTCCTGTTTGACTTTCATTTAATGTTTTTTGATCAACAGAGAGAAGAAAATTTAAAGTGACTGAAATGAAGGACAAATGTAAAAGACGAGATCCATGTGTGAGTGTTAAGTCTGTCCAGCTCAGTGTGGACGTTACAGATGCATCAGGTTCAGACAGTTCTCTGTTTTCTGCTTCATCATTTATTCACATCAGTCTTTTGTATTTTCTACTTAAAGTCGATCACTCTGTAAACAGACGTTTTCACCACTTTTACACTTTCTCTGTCTGTAATTATCAAAAAAGCCTCATTAAATCCACTGAATCAGAGTGTGTCAGATGTCCTGTACAGGCCACCGTACAGAGGATAAACCTGCAGGTAGACCACCCTCAGGACAGACCTGTGTTTGGATCTGGTCCTGAATCTGACTCGTTTCACTCTGAGCTGAACGTTGAATAAATGATTCACAGGTTTTCTTCACCTGTTTGATTTGAACCATGTTTCATAGCTGTGATTTAAAGGGAAACATTTTGGTATTAAATGAAATTTAAATCCACTGACTGAATGTTTCTGTGACGTGATTCTATAACATTGATGATGTTTCTAATAATCTGCAGTTCTCTGACATTAGAAATGAAACGTGACTTCTCCCTGAGATTCAGAGGACTAAGTAATAATACTCACATTAGTTACAGTTTACTCCACTGATGCCTGGCAGTTTTAGGGTTAGTGAAAGGTGAATTAGACACAAAATGGACGCCCTGTTTTCTTTGTTTTAGCCTGTATTTGTTCACATTTTGGCAAATGAGTGGAGCTGAATGTGCTATTAGCAGCTCCTGTTTACACCAATGGACGTTCAGACAGCTTCAAATGAAAAAGGTTTATACAGAGGAAAAGATTAAAATCGGCTCTGCAGGTACAGAGATGATGACGTCTGGTGAGTGAACGTCGAACTGACACTGAAGATATTTTGGTTTGTTGTTCTGTTGAATTTAAACTGTATTGTTTCCTCTGTTTTTTGCTTCAGGGACGAGCTGTCAGTCAGATACTGACGAGTGTCTTTAAGAGGTAAATCCAGAGATACCCTCCAAGAAAACATCCAACATCTGGATCCAGATTTTCCTCCTCACACTGATCAGGGTCAGAGTCACAGTGACTCAGTGTTTGAAATGCAGTGTAATGTAATGTTTATCTAAACGCTGATCAATGTACGAGGTAAGAGGTGAGGTCTCGTCGACATCTTCAGGTAATTATTTATCAAGGTGGAGATGTTGTCTTAGCTGATGTTAGCGGGGTTCTTCCAGGTCCTGGGTCAAGTTGGAATTATCTGCTGGAATCATTTGTCTAAAATGCATCTTCATGTGAACGTTATATGGTGTGGTATTTTTTATCTTCCTAATTTTTCTTGACATCGTGGTTGAAAACAGGTTTAGTTTCCCTCCCTCTGATCCTGAAACCAGGAAGTAAGTTAGCATGTTAGCATGTTAGCGCTTCCTGTTCCCTCGTCTCAAAGTCAGTGTGTTTCTGGTTAAATGTCTGAAATAAGGTCTGTGGTTTTAACACAAGCTCAAGACATTTTCAGGTTTTATTCTCCGACATAAAATGGGTCAGTAAATCCCCCACTCCTGATGTTTGAAGCTTTTACGTGTCTTAAAAAAGGCGGTTGCTAACGAGTGTCTAAATGAGACTACAGAGGTTGTCGGGGACGTTAACATGAAAACCCATCTACTCACCAGTCCACCTTTACAGCCTCGTTGTGTTTCTACTCACGCTCTTTCAAACTCTCACTAACTTTCTAAGAAGAAAGGCTTTTGTAGAAGAGCTCAGAGCTAAATGAAATGACCAGTTGGAAGCTTAGTGGTGGAGACGTTGACGTCATGTGACCGTGGTGTGGTTGGTTTATTGAAGGATCAGAAACTGTAGTTGCTCAGTTTATTTTCTGATGCTAACTTCAGGGTTGGGTTCTTGAGCTGAACATGTGTCCGTGTTAATGAGAGCAAGGTCCTGAAACGTTCCTGACACATGGTTTAGATTTTTCCTGTATCAGCCTCACACAGTATTTATCTGGAGGGTCACAGTGTGTAGAAGGTGGAGACCTGTCGTACGCTCCTTTTCTCCATCATGTCAGGGGTGCGTCCTGTAGTGTCGTAAATCAAAATTCATAATAAGCTAAACAAACGTGACTCTGTGGAGTCAAGAATTCAGACTGATTCAAGTCCTGTAGATAAAAATATCAGTGTGTGTTTGATGGTTTTATGGTTTCTGCTGATTGTGCTAATTTCCAGTCAGGGCTAATAAAGAAACCCTTGACCTCTGACCCCTGAAAAAGACGAGCCTGAGCTCCGACTGAGGACGATCAAACTTTGTGAGAAATCAGTCACTGGAAGTTATTTAAATGTTGTGTGTCCCAGAAAATCCATTCATTCATTCTTATTACTGTTACAGGTTATTGATTTACAGTCACACAGTCTTTACCAGTAAATACTATGAGCCACACCTGTGTGCTGTCAGCTGCTTCGTCAGGGCCGTGGAACATTATCACGTCTTTGTCCTTTAACTTTACAGCCTCTTACAGTTTCAACACTGACTCCAGACAGATCTGACCTTCACAGAAATGATTCTATTATTCTACATTAAAGTTATACACAAACACTGACCAGAGATAAGGAATATTTAATATACACTCTCTGATATGAATCATTCAGATGGATTCATTAGTCCACAGTTATTTTAACATCACATATTTCAGTCTAGAAAATGATCAGTATTTCTTTTCGTAGATGTTTTTGCGTCTTTGTCTCAGGTGGTTTTGTGTCTCATTGGTCGATGAACGTCCGTCCCTCTCTCAGACCAGGTTCAGGTGAGTGCAGGTATAAAAACCCTGAGTCTCTTCAGACTGACACACCTTCTTCTTCTTTACTCCCCTGTCCATCACCACACTCAGTCTGAATATCACAGCATGGAGGTGAAGCTGTTGGTCTGTGCTGTCGTGCTGTCGGCCTTCACAGTTACAGGTGAGTTCTGTTAGATTCTGTAAGAAGTCTTTGTTTTGTGTTTGGAACAAATGGACTTTTCTGTTTCAGAGTAACTTCCTATTGAGAGGAAATGTATTTGTATTTATTATTCACTGTTTTGAATCACACAAACTGGTTTATAATTGAACATTAGAATAAAAGTAAAAACTCACTTTAATGGAAGAAAAGTCTAATTTCTCTGGTGAACTAATGAATGAAACCACCCTGAGTGTTTTTATGTTACATTTACTTCAGTAAAATGATCTGAAGTCTTCTGAAGGGGCTCACACTGTCACGTCAGCTGTGAAGGTGTTCAGGTCTGGACTGATGATGTGAAAACCAGACCAGGATCCAAACAGGATCATAAATAATGAACAGCCTCAGTTTTAAAGGGATAGTTTGTAAAATATCTGATTTGTTTTCTTGCAGAGAGAGAGATGTTTGATCCATCTGAAAACATGAAGCTACTGCCAACACCTGGTTAGCTTAGCTTAGCATAAAGACTAGAACCAAAGGGAAACTGTTAGCCTGGCTCTGTCCAAAGTTCTCCAGCTCCTCTGACGCTCAATGATTAACATGTTATGTCATGTTTTTTTGACATGCACTGTCCTGTCTGCCAGGAATTACCTTTATACACCAATAAACTGAAGTTTATTGGTGTATAAAGGTAAACTGAAGTTTATTGGTGTATTATTGGTGAAGGATGTAATCTCTGGCTGGATTATGCTCAAAGCTCTTCTGTTATTGGAGTTATCAGTGGCAGCACCAGGAAGTGGTTGGGGTGGAGGCCAGGTGTTTAAAATGACTGTCAGAGCCAAGACCAGGTCCACATCCAGAGTCCTGTCTGTGGTTAGGGACAGGAGAGATGGTGGTTCTGGTTTTGTGTCCGGTGGCAGGGACGTTTCCTACAGAATATTTTTCCAGTTCAGCTGCAGTTCAGTTGTATATGAAGATAATTCCTCTCAGCATGAAACTCTACAGGCTTGTGTAATTAAAATATTTGAGGTCAAAGTGGCAGTGACTGATTCCAGGTGAAATTTGGCAAAGAAACATCCAGTCACAGTTCTGTCATGTGAGCTGTTAGCGTTGCACAGAATTCAGCTGATATGAAAAATAAAACAATTCGACACATGTTCAAACACCGTCTTAGTGCTGAAATATAACTATAAAGTGAAGTTACAGGTTCTCTCTGAGGCGCAGGTCAAACTCTAAATAACCTGTCAGTTTGTATTAACTCAGTGACTAAATGTCTTTTTTACTGTGTCTCCCACAGGAAACAACGCCCAGTTAGACGGTGAGTTTTCTTCTCATTCTTTTCAAACAACCGTTGGACTGTCAACATCAATCCTGTTCTTCTCTGTGGAGGAGTTTTCTGTCTTTTTGTAGTCACAGTGCAGCATTTTGTGTCCTTTGTGTTGATTTGACTTTTCACACTGTTAAAAACTACAACCTCTTTTCTTTAGAATAAAGAACATTAGTAGGGATTGTTTTGGCACTTGTGTTTATTATTAAAATTATCACTTTCAGAATCAATAATCATCAGTTCAGGTGACAAACGTGTTTTTTTTTTTTTAACTCATCAGTGTTTTTTCCCGACAATATTTTTGTTTCATTTCAACCACAGAAAACACTCAGCGAACAGCCTCAAACTGAATATAGAAAAAGAAAGAAACATATATGCATAAAAGAAATAGAAATAGAAATTAAGAGTAAGTAAAAATATGATGCCTCATGAATCACTAATTACTGCTCCACGCCCCATTTTCATTCTTGGTAAGAAAATCTTGTGTATAGAGTTATGAAGTAAGAAATTGCTTTCAATGATAAATAATAATGAAATAAATTGTATAAAACTCTCTCAGAATCTTTCATACACTGATTGTTTGCCTTTAAGTAGATAAGTTATCATCTGTACAGGTGAGGTTGTAGGTGCGGTTGTAATCAGGTCTGATATCCATTCGCTGAACTCATCAGTTTAAGTTCCATTAAGCTCAAACCTCCCAGGAATCTTTCTTTTTGCTGATAAAAAGGCGGAGGCTGCACTTCCTGCTCCTCCTAGAGTAAAACACCTGAGTCATACAGGTGATGCTGAAGGACTGTGCTCCTGTCCTGTACTCGTTGCATCTACAGGACAAACAGCAAAAGTTGACGCTGAGTTACTTTAACTTAAGTTAAAACAGCAGATGAACTTGTTCACCGTTTCCCTTCAGTTTGTGGCATCGCACCGCTCAACACAAAGATCGTCGGGGGTGAGGATGCTGCTCCCGGGGCGTGGCCCTGGCAGGCCAGTCTGAACAGGAACGGCAGACTTTTCTGTGGAGGCTCCCTCATCAACAACCAGTGGGTCCTGACGGCCGCTCACTGTTTCCCCAGGTGAGCTCTGACATCCCTCACACCTCAGTCCATCAAAACCATCAAAACTATCAAAACCAGTTCAATAAACGGATTAAATGTTGTATCGACTGTTCAGTCACACTGAGTCTTTACAGATTTATGTTACATTTACATTTTCTCTGATTGAAAAGTCTTTATTTGACACGAAGAACTTTGTACCAGAAATAATTCAAGGAAAACATGTAGTGTTTGTTTTCATATCTATAGGAAGAAACAACCACAACTTACTTTGACATGTATTAAAGACAAAAAGTTTCCATCACGGTGTAAAACATCACACAGGACTTTCGTGACATTAACTTAATGTAAATGTTGAAGTTTTGATTTGATTCGACTTCAGATGTCTGTTTCTCATTTTCAGACTTCAGACCTTATAAACATGATTGTTCAAACTTGATTGTTTCTCTACATATTCATTAAAACAATGTGAACCATGAGGAAGGTTACTGAATTCTGGGACACTCCTGTGGGTCTGAGGGTAGGGATAAACAAACCTTTAAGTTGAGTGAATAAAATATACACAGTAATTACATTAGTTTGTGAGAAGAGATAAGTTGATTCTACTGAATGATGTTTTACAGTGAATGAACGCCAATAAAACTGTGAGACAATAAATAAAATAATAATAATAATAAAGAAAGAATGAATCAGATTTCTAAATATCAGCAGATCTGTTGCTGTTTACATCACTCACACGTCATCATGTTGCTTTTCTCAGTATCACCACTTCTGGTTTGATGGTTCACCTCGGACGTGAGAGACAAGAAGGCCTGAATCGTAACGAGCAGTCCCGGACAGTGACGCAGATCATCAAGCATCCGCTCTACTTCAACACAGGATTCGATTACGACATAGCCTTGTTGAAACTGTCCTCACCAGTTCAGTTCAACAACTACACCAGACCCGTGTGTCTGGCAGCGGCCGACAGCATCTACAAGGAAGGGACGACGTGCTGGATCACCGGCTGGGGACACATCATGAGTGGCAGTAAGTATTAATATTATTATCCAATCAGTGTTAACAATGACAGAATGAGGAAGAACTGAATTCACAACTAATCTTCTTCGTGGTCTGCACTGTTTTAAACAACCACAACTTAAACAGGATTATTCTCTTTAATCTACGAAACAGAGCGAGTCTTCAATCTGAAAGAATCTACACTGGTGATAATAACTGATAATATGCTGATGATGTTTTTTTAGAAACTTAATTTAATGAGTTGGAGTGAACTCTCTGCAGTATAGATGCAATCAGAAAGTTCTGAGACTGAGCCAATAACAAGAAAAACTGTACCTGCCCCTTCAAAGTCGTTCTGTTCTCTAAGAGCGTCAAAGACCATCTGCGACTCGTGCTGGATCTCCTCCACTTTGTCAAAATGGCGACCCTTCAGCTTAAACATAATGTTGGGGAAGAGGAAGGAGTCGCAGTGGGGAGCGATGATTGTGTTGGTGCGGCCTAAAACACAAATGTGTTGTCATGATGAAGCACCCAGTTACCATCGCACCACAGTTCAGGTCATTGGTGTCGACCCAGAATGAATTCATGGTGCGCAACCCTGTGAATGTCAAACAATGAGCATGCTGCTGTTTGCTCTCTACTTCGTAGCTATAGACCAAACTCTCAGTCACTGTTGAGAACCCTTCATCATGAGTTAGGGTCATCCCGGACCTGTTGATGGAGATCCTCCAAGGCTTTCGAAACTGTGCTACTGTTTGGGGGTCAGGAGCCTGGAATGAATCGTAAATATTCACCTTCAAGTCGTCACAAAACACGAACAACATATGTCCAGATGTTGAAGTTATCGCTCGCACCTGCAGCATTCACATTACCATACTGCTCTCCATTCATTTGCTACAGGAACAGTCTCAGAACTTTTTGATCGCACCTTGTTCAGGGTATAAAATACAGTAAGTACATCCAGTGTTAGTTTTTGACATTCAGTGGGATTTGTTGACTGATGTCCATCTTGTATTCTGATCTGGGTATGATACAGACAAACATATCTCCCCAAATGTGAGGTAGCACTTTCTTTTTAAGATTTAAGGGCGTTCAGGCCTTGAACTATCAGTTCTGTAAATACTAATGTCTCTTCTCTTTGTCAGTTCCCCTTCCTTCAAATCAGATGCTGCAGCAAGTGAGTGTTCCCGTCGTGTCCAACAGTCAGTGCAACAAGGTCTACAGTGTGATCACAGACAACATGCTCTGTGCTGCTGTGCCTGAGGGAGGGAAGGACTCCTGCCAGGTGAGTCTGTCTGCAAAACACTCGTCCAGCAACCGATACAGTGATACAGTTATATTCTCCACTTTACAGCCTTCAGTGATTTACTTTGTCTGGTATTTTTACTCTGTGGTATTATCACTTTTACTTGAGAAATGGATCGGAATACTTCTTCCACTGACTTTAGTGATTTTCAATGAATTCCTACATTAACTGTCTTGTCTGGCCTGTGCAGGGGGATTCAGGCGGCCCCATGGTGGCTAAAGATGACACCAGGTGGATCCAGGGTGGAGTGGTGAGTTTTGGAAAAGGCTGTGCTGAGGCCGGTTTCCCAGGAGTCTACGCCCGTGTGTCCCAGTTTGAGCACTGGATCAGAAGCCAGATCACCACTAACCAACCAGGGTTCGTCTCCTACTCGAGCTCATCCAGCATCGGTCCAGCCGCTGGAGTCATCCTCCCTGTTCTCCTCTCTCTCTTTTTCCTCTCATAGGAGGTTTATCAGGTGTTTGTCAGGTTAATGCACCAGTAGTCAAATAACTAAAAAAATCCAGGTGAACAAAGTTTATGGTGTCATTTTTACTTTAAGATTAATGTGTTATAAAATAAATAAAATAAAATCTGTTTATGGTGTGAAATATTTCCATTTGTTTCCAGTTCATTTTTCCTGTATTTTAGTTGTTTTACAGAAATGCGAAAAAGTGGGTGAGGAGTTAACGTTAAGAAAGTGATGCTTGAAAATGATCGCTATGACTAAGGAATGTTTTCATTAATCTTCAATGAATTCATTGTGTGTAAAAAGAGGAAAATGTGCTCAAACCGATTTTAAACAACAATCTAAAATAAAGTAGCCTCTTAAATTTTCATTTTTGATGCTGGACTCTGGAGATTTTGTTCAAATAATGAAAAAAAAAAGGTCAGTTCAACTCATCATCTAATAAAGTAAAGTATTAATTTTAATTCATATTCATATATGTTACATTGATCAAGTTTTTTGTTTTGTTTGTTTTTCTTTTTTCAAACCACAGTTAAACTAGGTTTAGGCTCATTTTCACTTCTCTTCCGGTAATTTTTCTTCTTCTACTGTTTAATGGGTGACGACACTACCTCAACTTCCTCTAATTAGTTCGAACCAAAGTGTTTTGATACTTGACCCGCATCATGGTTCAGTTTGATCCGGACCGAAACATTCTCTTTTTGGTTTCACCAAATTTTGGTCCTCTGGCACCGGTGACACCATTGAGTTCGGGCGAAACTGGTCTGTACCGAACGAGGTAGGTGTGAAAACAACATGAACATGTTAATCAAATGAAGCGGGAAACGTAGAGCATAAATGAAATGTTGCTTTTTGCCGAATTCACCAGAAAGCAGCAATGATTCGTTGTAAGAGACTTCAGTTCATGTTTTACTCGGTATCTGTTTGTGTTAATAAAGCAGAAACACTACGGCTAAATTTCTAATGGAGTTCGGTTTGGGGAATGGAGCTGAACCGACGTCTTGAGATATTTAGCTTTCATTCTCCTGGACCATAACCGGTCGATGTTCATCTTGACCGGATAAGAGGTCGATACGTCCCGACTGCTGCCCGGTGTCCTGTCCTGAAAATGTCCCTGAAAACAAAAGCTGTTCACGGCGGCGGGCTGGAGGGGAACCGCGCCAAGCTGAAAACGGTAAGACCGGAAAGTGACAGGAAACACCCTTCAAAATAAAAGAGGGATGAAACTTGGAGAAAGAGATTTAAAATACTCGCAACGGACAGGAACACTTTATCCCCAAACCCAACGTGAAGACCTCAGATATTTTGTTTTGCCTAATTAACTGTCCAAAACTCAGAAATATTCATTTGACTGTCATGATAAAGAAAAACCGCCAATCATATCAGTACCAGACTCCATTGAGAAAACAGGGATTTAACCAGGAGCTGCTGGAATACCACTGCCTCCATCTGTTAGTGTGTCTGTGTTACTGTGTGGTACTTTTACTTCAGTAAAGTATCTGATTACTTCTTCCACCACTGAGAGTCACACAGTAACACAGACACACTAACAGATGGAGGCAGTGGTATTCCAGCAGCTCCTGGTTAAATCCCTGTTTTTGTCAATGGAGTCTGGTAGCAGATATATAGAGATGTTTCTGGTTAAAATAAAAGAATCTTCCTCTTTAATAAAAAGCTCTGTCTCTGGAGGAATCCTGTCCATAATGTTGTCAGACACCTAGAATAATAGTCTGAGCCTGTAAGTAGTGGAAGTACTGTGATATGGACAGTTAGCAGTGTGGATTAGTAGATAGTGGATTTTTGTCCCTGTCAATCATTTACATCCAAAAACATGGGAAAAAATATTGCTGAGGTACAAAAATACCAGAGTTACCCTGAGATATGTTGCAACTCCTGTTGTTGAACAGGGATTTTATTTTGAAATAAGTGACAGGAAGTGTTTGTTATTCATTGTATCTTGACAGTGTCGGTGAGTCGAGCCGTGGTGACTGTGCATACTGTATGGGAGCTTAAATGAAAGAGGATGCATGGAGATCTCAGACAGCTGGCAGGAACATCCATCCTCTTCTTGCACGAGCCGTCCTGTCTGCAGTCAGGTGAGTCCAGCTCTGCGCTGAGCCGCTGTTTGTTTCCACGTCCTCGTGCTGCTCTGCAGTTTCTCATTCAGCCACCAGCTGTACTGCAGGTGCACCAGGTTACCTCAAGTCTATGTGAACTTCAGTATCAGCAGGGAAGCATCTGCATTGAGGTTCAGGGGGAATTCACCGGGGTGCATTTCTTTTCTGAATTAAAACCACATGAAACAGCATTTATTCAGTCTTAATTATTAAAAACTGAATCTTTAATGTTTTGATTTTTATTTTTTTTCCACTCGGACGAACAGTGAGAAATCAAACAAAAGAGACAAATTCTATGTGTGATTTTGATTTTGTGAGAATACAAGTGGTGGATTTTGTTTTTATCTTCTGATCAGTGTGTTTTCATCCGGAGCTTTTAAAGTGAGAGCTGCTGAGGTTATCAGAGAGATTTCAAGTCCTTGTTCAAGGACAAAACTGTGGAGAGAGCAGGGAGGGAGCCGAACATCACATCTGTCTGTACCCTCTCTGAGTCAGACCAACAGTCTGAGCAATGTCACCCACTGATGTTTCCCTGATGTAAACACTGTGGATTTAGAAACCACTCTTCAGTCTGAGGTCAGAATATTATGATAAAGATATTTCTCGACCAGTTTGATCTGTTGTTGTAGGTTTGTCCAGTTGTTTATGTTGTGAATGTTGAGTTATATCAGGTGATATCAGTGTTTCTGTGTGATGGACCTGACGATACAGAAAAAACTGTCTCAGTCTAAGGTCCATGTTGTAGCTGTTCTGGAGCTTTCGATCATATGACATGATCTTCTCCAGCAGATGGAGTTTGTCCATTTATCATGGGATGGCACTTTCAGGACGTCTTGTTGACGTCGGCTCGTTTTAAGCAGCTGAAGCAGAAAAAGCTGAACATCCACTCTCTGCTCCAAAACTACAAACATTTAAATCTAATTATTGTCTCAGGAAAATAAAACATCAGTCATTTTTCATTGAGTACGTTGATGCCACACTGGTTGTCTGTGTGAAGAAGTTGTGACTTGTGTTTATTGTGCAGCTCTCTAATACTGCAGGGCTGCGACTGGAGATTATTTTCATGATTCATCTGTAAAACGTCAGAGAATAGAGAAAAATCCTCATCATAAGAGCCTGAGGAGAAATATTCAAAATGCTAAAACCCAAAGAAAATCAGTTTATTATCATATAAAACAAAGAAAATCATCTAATCTGCATCATCCGAGAGGCTGGACTCAGAGAGTATTTGGGATTTCTGCTGAGAAAAATGAAGCCGACTCTCCCTCTGCCTTCTCCTCCCTCAGGGCCTTTCCTCTTGATCCAGCGGCACCATGGGAAGCTCCACCTCCTCCCTCGTTGATGAGGCCGAGGGTGAAGCTGCACCCCGGGGTGCAGCTCTGCCTCCCTCCCCCATCATGGGGTGTCTGAGGAGCAGCCAAAGCACCTTCATCCCTCGGCAGCTTCCCCGACCCGGCAGGCACAGGGAGCGCAGGTGAGACGAGCATCGTCCCGACACCAAACATCAGCCTTCACACCTGCAACGAGATACGAAGGGTGGAAACAGTCCAGGGAAACATTAACAGACCGCTGTGGTCCTGAAGGAGAGTTTGAAGAACAGCAATAGTTTGATGTTTCAGGGATTCTCAGATAAAACTGGTGAACGCTCTCTCACCTGTTTACAGACAGGTGCACAGGAGATAAAGCATCAAACGACCTGTGAAGTGAACGTACGATATGATCAGTCACCTTCAGAACAAAACCAGGTTCTGAGGCATCTTATCTTTAAACAATCACTTCATTAAAGGACCAGTGTGCAGGATTTAGTGACATCTAGTGGTGAGAATGCAGATTGCAACCAACTGAGAGGAGAACATACGGCGGCCTTCAGGTGATTAAAAAGCCTGAATGGAGTCAGTGTTTGGTTTGTCCTTTCTGGGCTACCGTAGAAACATGGTGGTGCAACATGGAGGACCTGCTCTCTGTGGATATGAAGGGCTCATTCTAAGCTAACGACAACATGACACTATTATACACTAATGAAAACATGATCATGAATATTAGAATCAGTTCCTGCCAGTAGATCAGCTGAACCCTGCACACGGCTCCTTTAAAGTCAGAGGATCCATGCTCATTTCCTCAGGTGTTAGCAGAGATGCTCTTTGTTTCAGGTGAGGCTCACTCTGTAAAAACACTGCAGAAAACCTTCTACTCGCTTCTAATGTTTCAGTTTGCAAAGTTTCTTTAAAATCTGATCAGTGGTGTTTGTGATTCAGAGCTTTGCCTTCAGGCTCAGCGTTAACTGTTCATCTCACTCTGCATCTCACCTCAACAAAACCCCAAGATAAGTTCACTTCCTTCAGCTGAACAACAACCTGCTCCCAGACACTGTTTCCTGGCATTTTCCAAAGCGCCGCAGCCTCAGACTCGGAGGTTCAGACTCGGAGGTTCAGACACTTGGCAAACCGGCGCAGACCCCTGAGGTCACGGCCAATTTAAACCCATGTAACTACATTATCAGGAAAAAACAGAGATGCAGTCCTGGTCACCAGACCGTACATATCCCCACTCCTTCACTGAGAGAGAAATCACAGGGAGAACTGGCACAACTCTCACTCAGGTCATCCATCAGAGCAACAGCCTCAAACCATGGGCTGAAGTACAGATGTTAAAGTTTGGACAAGTTAAGAAGCAGCCTGCAGACGTTAGATTGACCCTCTCTTCAAATGTCTGTTTATTCAGCTGATGATAAATTCTCTGTCTATCTTGTTAGTTTGTTAGTTCTTGGTGTAAAAGTGAGTGATTTCGATGATTTATTAATGATATTATGCCACACATTGCACCTTTAACGTGACGGCAGAATGGAGTGGATCTTTAATTTATATTCTACACTCGAGCGTGTCGTCGTGAATTTTTCATGAAGTGGTCGATATAAAGTAAACCCCAGCCTTCCTGAGTTCTGTCCAGATCTCCACTTATTAATTATTACTGCATCTCTGTCTAATATACTGTCTATATTCTGTCCAGAGTGAGTCCTCTCTGCTGCCACATTGTCCCAAACTCCATCAGACTCGGTGCCAGCAGGAGTCAAGTTACTCACTGACAGGAAATGTAACGCGAGTAGGGAAGTCCCTGCTGATTGGACGATAGACGATGGTCTGGAAAAGCACACACGAGCTTTCCAACGGGAATTCAGATCTGCAGACCGTCACACATTATCTTTGATGCACAGAGATCAAAATGCCCTGTAGAAAGTGGACTCACTGTGACAAAACATTAGAGTTGACTTTATTATTTTTAAAAATCTAAACAGTTCAGTGAGTCTGTGCAGGACATTCTCCAGGTCAGGTGTGTCTATGCAGCTGTTCCCCAGCTGTTCCCCAGATGTTGGTGATGAACCCAGAGAGCTTAGAGTTAGCAGGTGGAGGACGAGGTTCAGCAGCGACTAAACAAACAGAAGGACTCTAAGTGCATCAGCTTTGTCCTCAGAAATAAACATTTCTCATTCAGAACCTTTTAAACAGTGTTTCACACGTCGGATGAAACTGGGCTTTGACAAATCATTTGAAGGTGTAACATTAATAAAAGGTTTTTAAAAACGATTATGTCTGTACAGAATTATGTGATCAGATGAAACAAAAGGTTATAACTGATAATAACATCTCTGAAGCCTTTACACAGAACAGTGTTAAAGAAATGATCTGATTAGATTTAGATTTTGATTTTAGTAACATAATCTTCAGACCAGGGAATTTTTACAAAATGAAACAACTCATTGGTATTTTCTACAGAAAAATAATGAAGGTTTTATTACTTTCAAATCAAAGTCAAGTAAAAATTCAGGCTGTAACTAATAATTACTTTGGTGATCGTCTGCCAGCTGAGATATTAAGTGTTTAAGTGTCAGACATAGTAAAGGTCTTTAACAATCACAGACGTCAGAGAGATTTCTGCCTCGTTCATTTCCACTGCTGCTCAGGTGTAACACCTGAGCTCTGCATCACAGAAACACCTGCGTCTCAGAAACGTGTGCACTGCAGTAACCCGTCCAGGTCGGACTGCACCAGGAGAAGTTCCAGGCCCGATGCCAAGTTACTTAGAGCTCAGCTAGAAAATGTGGGCCAGCCTCCACACAGCCGTCCCACTGGCTCCTCCAGTCTAAATCTCTCCCTGGATGCCACAACACAGATAATCTGGGACTGTTTTACAGCCGAGGACTCTGCAGCACAATCAGGAACACGAATCTCAGACTGGAAACTCTGCTGCCAGCTGGTTTTACTGGTCAAACAGTTGGGGCAGAACATGAAGAGGGTAATAAATCCTGTGGTAATAATCAGTCTGAGCGAGGCTCCAGTTAAAGAGCAGTTTCTGTTTTAACTGTAACTGCAGCTTCTTGTGTCATTTCCATATTTATGCATTTTAATTTTCTCCCCCTGAGCCACCACAGGGAACAGAAAATGCTCAGAACTGTTAATGCACCCATTTCTGTTTGGAGTTTTTTCCTCCTCTTCTCTGGCTTTTTCTGACTTTGGTCTCCAGGGATTTCTTATTGAAACCAGAGTTCAGCTGAAGACGGTTCAGATCTTTCTGCACCACACTCGTTATTTTATATGATACGTTTGGTGGATATTATATCAGTAAATTTCATAACAATACCCCCATTTATTTTCTATTATTATTATTTATATATCACTACCAGACTCCATTGAGAGAGCAGAACACAGGAGCTGCTGGAATACCACTGCCTCCATCTGTTAGTGTGTTTGTGTAACTGCTCTGTAAAATTCCTGTTTTTGTCAGTGTGTCTGGTAGTGATATATAGAGATGTTTCTGGTTGAACAAAAAGAATCTTACCCTTCAAAAAAGCTCTGTCTAAAAACATGTGAAAATAAGGCCCAGGTTCAAAAATACAGGTGTTACCTTTTGAATTAAAGTTAAAAACAGTTTCAGAGAAAGCCAAAACATTTACTTACTGCTCAGTTCTGTAATCAATTCAAGCAAAATGCCTCATGTACAAATATTTGATGGATGGTTGTTACTAATTAAAGCCCATGTGGGATTAAATAAGACTTTATTGATCTCTGAGGGTAAATTCACATTTTGCAGCAGAACAGAAACAGACTGAGGGCTGAGAAAAAACGATTAAGAACAAACTGAATGAAATAAATAAAAAATAGATGATAAATCACATTAAAGAGATACTTATACTTTCTACGTGTATTGTGCAAATCATCGCCACAATATGATTCTGTGTCTCTCCAGTTTCTCTTCTGGTTCGATGCCCATGCAGAGGACCCAGTGGGCCTGTGGCTGCTGTACTTTCCTGAATGCAGCTGGCGCCCCTCGCTGCTCCATCTGTGAAGCCCCGCGGCGAAGACCCGACACCCGGTGGATGTGGACCAGCAGAGAGGACGGCCGCTGGTCTTGCCCACGTTGTACGCTGGCCAACTCCCCCGACACGCTGGCCTGCTCCCTCTGCGGCTACACCGCCGGAGCGCTGGACCAACGGCCCCAGGACTCGTCCGAGGACCAGCCTCGGCCTCAGCGCTCCGCGAGCTGCTCCGGGCCCCTGAGGCCGTCGTCGGCTGGAAGCAGGAAACAGCCAGAAGACGCAGATAAACTCAGCCTGGCCTGGGACTGTCTGAGGTGCACTCTGCAGAACACCCCTACCTCCATGTCCTGCTCTGCTTGTGGGGGGCCACGCAAACTGTCCCTCCCCCAAATCCCTGCTGAGGCCCTGCTCATGCCCGAGGCCTGCAATCAAACAGGAACACAACAACCAGAGCCTGCAGCTGGGGCACTGTCACTCTCCATATCCACCAGAGGAGAGTGTTTACCGGTGGAGGCTTCGTATCCAAACACACACTCCTCGGTGCTCAGCGTGTCGTCTTCAGGTCATAATAATCCAGTTCCCTGCAGCCGCAGAGAGGTCCCGCCTCCAGATGTTTGCATCCAAGCACAAAACCTCAGCCCGTCTCCTTCAACTCTCGCTGTTTCACATCTGTCCACTCAGCCGGAGCTGCTGCCCGGCAGGCGCCTCAGCATCCTCAAAGAGGAAATGTCGCCTCTGTCGCCTGCGTCGGACGCCTCGGTGTCGTTTCCCCCCTGCGTGGTGTCTGTTACTAGGACAGAGGAGTGGGCGTGTCTGGCGTGCACTCTCATTAACGTGGTTAAAGCGAAACACTGCCTGGCCTGCCACACTCCTCAGCACCACGCCGCTCAGCTCAAACCAGCGCCGTCCCTGAGGAGGAAGGAGAGCATGCTGGTGGAGGCGCTGCGACAGAGCGACGAGGGCGAGGCCAAGGAGCTGTGGGAGAACATCGTCAGGTTCTGCAGAGAGGTTTGTACACGACACACACTCAGTCAGAGCTCAGAGCAGATGTCCTCAGACAGCTTTCATAGGGTGTTTCGACCCTGACTGTGACACCATCCAGTTTGCAAATCACTTCCCATCTGTCCCTGACTCCCAGCTACTCTTCTTCAAACCCAGCAGGAGAGATATTCAGTATTTTCACTCTGTCTGAGAGAAAACGAGAAACAACACCAGACTTTTTCAACCCTTTGTTTCAGAACGCTGTGACGTTCGTGGACGATAGTTTCCCTCCCAGTCCGAAGTCTGTCGGCTTCCCGCTGGACGACGGCGTCCAGCATCGGGTCAAGAAGTGGCTCCGTCCGCAGGAAATCAACTGCTGCAGCTTCAGAGACCGGACGGTGAAGTGGTCTGTTTTCCGCACGCTGCGTCCATCCGACATCCTGCAGGGACTTCTGGGTAACTGCTGGTGAGGAAAAAACCCCAGAGGGAAACAAAAAATGTCAGCTGCCATCTGTGTAGGTTCTCAGTCGTCCAGGTCAGGGTCGTCTTACGTGATAGAGTTGAGGGCAACTGGACCTCTTTTAGGTTTCTTGAAGACGTTTCATCTGTCATCCGAAACGGTTCCTTAGTTCTAGAGGTTGGTTGTGGAGGTCCCGGGTATTTAACCTCTTGGAGGTCCTGAGACCACGACACCAGCTGTCGGCCACCTGCAACACAGTCTTGAGATCCTTGCTCAGGCTGTTTAGTTTTTTCCTTGTGACTAACATGATGTCAGGTTGGGTAAACAGCTCTCAGGACCAGCCTCAAGAGGTTCAGTACCTGGGACTCCCCAACCAGCCTCTAGAACTGAGGAACCGTTTCAGATGAGAGGTGAAAACCATAAGAATCTGTGCATAATAATAAAAATCCAGGCTCATAAGGAGCTGATCACAAACCAACCCTGTACATGCCTTAAAACTTCTAAAAATCTATTCTAAAGGTAACAGGTAACTGGTGCAGGGATGCGATGCTAAAAGCAGCATTAAAGGGACTCTTATTGGATTTTATGAGTCGTCTTGCTGCAGCATCCTGGACTGAGACAGGAACTTATCGACTAAAACAGCAGCACAGTGAGTTACAGTCGTCCAGTGGAGACGTGATAAAAGCGTGGACGACAATTTCCAAGTTCGCTGCAGTTAAAAAAAATCTAATTTTTTAAATACTATGAAGCTACAGGAAGCCTGATGATCCAAATTACGTTTGATGTGAAAGATAACACCTAGATTCACACTGCACTGGGGTTTAATGCAGGAGGATGGAGAAACTAAGTGGAGATAATGTGATCACTGGAGGAGTCTGTGATTGAGTTTAACTGAAGAAAGTTTGTTGTTGAATTGTGCTGTGAAAGTGACAATAAACAACTTTTTTGTTTTAACTTTTCATCATGAAGTAAATGTTGATTGTGTAACAGCTGTAAAATAATAACACAAATTACTATAAATATCCGCTTTTATGTTTTCTGTCAAACTCTAAAATGATCCAGTGCAGTTTCTCTTGCTCAGGTTCCTGAGTGCCTTGGCTGTCCTGGCTGAACGTCCCGAGCTGGTGGAGAAGGTGATGGTGACCCGCTCGCTGTGCGCTGAAGGAGCCTATCAGGTGCGTCTCTGCAAGGACGGCTCGTGGACCACGGTGTTGGTGGACGACATGCTGCCGTGTGACGAGGGCGGACACCTCCTCTTCTCTCAGGTGAAACAGAAACCAGACTTTTTAAAACCATGCACATGTGACGTTATCCACTGATCCTGTTCTTCAGTTACCTTCTCTAGTCTCTTCAGATTTGAGACATTAAGTTTTCCCTCTCCACTAAAGGTAATGACAGCTAGAAAAATAGTTATAATAATAATCACAGTAACCACAATAACACCAATAAACTGCTGTTGAGCAGGATTGATTGGTTTAAAGGTTTTCTAAATGCACAGTTGAAATTGAAAAGGAAATAAATGTTGCGGCTCCACAGACTGAGAGTGTTTCAGCTTCAGAGCTGTAAAATTAGTTACCTCTAAATATATTGGTACAAAAATAACAGCAAGAGTGGTTTTATCAGTGCAAAAACAAATAGACACAAGCAACAATATCTGAGTGTACACAGTGGTGCAGTCAGCTTTTCTTATTTTACACTAAACTCCAGTTGTTAAACTCTCACACTGTATATCATATATTTCCTATTTTCTGTCACCAGGAAACAGCAGGATTATACAGGATCGACTTTTTGTCTTAATGAAAAATCTGAATGTGTTTTTTTCTGCAGCGTGGAGCTAAAGATGTGTTGTACCTTAAAAAGTACTGAACCAGTAGAGTCATTTCCATCTTGAGCTCTGTTTCTCTTTAATCTGATGTTCCTCTGCCTGACATTAATTAACCATATTTTCTGTTAATCCTCTCCTTCCCTCTCCAGGCCCAGAGGAAACAGCTGTGGGTGGCTCTGATAGAAAAAGCTCTGGCCAAACTCCACGGCTCCTACTTCGCTCTGCAGGCGGGTCGCGCCATCGAGGGCCTGTCCACGCTGACCGGGGCCCCCTGCGAGTCTCTGGCCCTCCAGGTCAGCGCCACCAACCCGAAGGAGGAACCCATCGACACAGACCTCATCTGGGCCAAGATGCTGAGCTCCAAAGAAGCCGGGTGAGAGTCAGGACGAGTCTGAAACAATCTGACGGGAGGGAAGTTTGGGATTTTCATCTGTTCATGTTTGTGCTGGTAGTTTCCTGATGGGGGCGTCCTGCGGAGGAGGGAACATGAAGGTGGACGACACGGAGTACGAGTCTCTGGGTTTACGTCCACGACACGCCTACTCTGTCCTCGACGTGCGGGACGTAGACGCTCACAGGTGACGATTAAAAAAAACAGTATGAGTTTATTATCACCATCACTTCACTGAGTGCAGCTGGAGACAGGAGGGTTCAATTTTAAGTGACAAAAAACACATTTTCTTTGGATGTTTTCAGAAAAATGCCAAGTGACAGTTAGATTTAAATGAATCATGTTTAGTTTTCTTGATTAGGACTGAAATTTACATGTTTACTACAGAGGGCTCTGTCTTTTACTGCCTTAAAAAACTGACTTAAAATACTGATTGAGATGCAGATATTTTATGACACCGAGGTTTGGAGGACGTTGTGCATTTTAACCACAATTCAACACAGAAGCTTTAGATAAGATGTTAACTGATTTAAGATAAAGACTGATGTTCCTTCATTCCTCCTGTCTAAGCTCTAAAATTTAGAAAAATATTTATGTCTGTTACTTCCTTCATTTAAAGTGAAGCAGCTGACAAAATGGCCGCTGCTGCAGAAAACCAGGAAGGAGGGAAGATATCTCCACCTCTCTGCTGATGTTCAGATAAAGACCAGTTTCTCTTTAGGAGGCTGAACATCACATGCTCAGCCTTCCTTCAGGTCTATGTGCCAGTTTGCAGGTCTTCCCTTCAGTCTCTGAGGATGAAACCCAGGACAAAAAAAGCCCATAAACCTCGTCACTGTCCCACTCAGAGCTGCTTATTAAGCTGATGGATTTAACTTTATCAGCTCCTCTCTGCTCTTATCTGGACTCTGGTGGCTGAGCAGTACGAGGACAAACATCAGGGAGAGTTAAAGAAACGTTACAGCGTCGGAGGAACCAGTTTTCCTCCTGATTACAGACTCTGAAACTCAGGGATCTGCCCAGAACTCTACTGTTCCCGCAGTTAAAACCTGTGTGATGCTACCCCACAGATTACTGCAGCTGAGGAACCCGTGGGGTCGGTTCTCCTGGACCGGACCGTGGGCCGACGACTGGCCGAACTGGCCTCCACACCTGAAGAGGGAGCTCTGCGCTCAGCGAGCTGAGGACGGCCTGTTCTGGATGGACTTCTGGGATTTCATCAGGTAGACTGGGACTAACTGATGGTTAGGTGACTGGAAAGTTCTCCTCAGTACATCAGTTTTTTTAGTTGTCGTAGTGTGTGTTTGTGCGTTCACATGTCTGTGAGTGTGTGTTTGACCCTGGCAGGTACTTTGACTCAGTGGATATCTGTAAGATTCATTCAGACTGGCAGGAGCTTCGGGTCCCGGGTGTTTTCCCCCGAGGAGCCGACGTTCCGGTGACGGTGGTGTCCATCACAGTGCTGGAGAGAACGTCCGTGGAGCTGGCTTTGTTCCAGCAGGGCAGCAGGTAACTCTAACAGCAGTTTAACCAGTGTTCTGTCTGGTGTAATGAACGCAGCAGCCTGTAGGGGGCAGGCAGTGATGCTGTACACCTTGATTCTTGTTAAAGAATAACTCCAGTATTTTTTAACTTGACAGAGACAAACCTGTTTATTAAAGAGGAAGATCCTTTTAGTTTAACCAGAAACATCTCTATGTATCACTACCAGACTCCATTGACAAAAACTGTGATTTAACCAGGAGCTGCTGGAATACCACTGCCTCCATCTGTTAGTGTGTCTATGTTACTGTGTGACTTTCAGTGCTGGAAGAAGTAATCAGATACTTTACATGAGTAAAAGTACGGCTGAAGTACCACTACCATCACTGAATATCACACTGAGCAGCTCCTGTGTTCTGCTCGGCTAAATCCCTGTTTTTGTCAATGGAGTCTGGTATTGATTTATAGAGATGTTTCTGGTTAAACTAAAAGGATCTTCCTCTTTAATAAAAAGGTTCCTATCAATCATTTACACCTAAAAACATGGGAGGATAAGGCCCAGGTTCTGTCAGTCACCCTCCATCTACACAAGAAAACAAAATGTCCGCAGACTAAAAAACCGTCCTCCTGTGTTTCCTCAGGCGTTGGGACACAGCTGAGAGCCACCTGCTGGACCTGTGCGTGCTGGTGTTTCGGGTCGCCTATGACAGCTCTGGGACTCTGGCGCTGGGTCGTCTGCTGGCTCACAGCCGCCGCTCGGTGAGGAGGTTTGTGGGCTGCGACGTCATGCTGGAGCCGGGCGAGTACGCCGTGCTCTGCTGCGCCTTTAACCACTGGCACAGCTCCATCACAGAGGGGACAGGTGAGGACTGTGGCCTCCAACATCGTTCACTGAAGCCAGCAGGCCTCAGAGCTGTTAACAGCCCCCGTGGTGTGTTTTCAGTGAGCTGTGGGAGGTCGGAGGCGCCGGGTTACATGCTGGCCATCTACAGCTCCAGACTGGTGATGGTGGAGCAGGTAACAGCCTCCAACACCACCATCGCCGACGCCATCATCCAGCTCACTGAGACCAAAGGAGAGAGACACGAGGTAATGCTGCACTCGCTCATCGCTTTGTAAGTTATGTAACCAAGTCTACAAGCTGTTCAAAGTGTTAATGATGTGTTCCTGAATGCATCATTAAAGGTCTTTTGTTTGGATCTGCAGGTAACTGCTGTTTTATCACCACCAGACTCCATTAACAAAAACAGGAATTTTAACCGAGCAGAACACAGGAGCTGCTGGAATACCACTGCCTCCATCTGTTAGTGTGTCTGTGTTACTGTGTGACTTTCAGTGCTGGAAGAAGTAATCAGATACTTTATACAGGTTAAAGTAATAAACAATAACACAAACTAACCAAAGAAGCTCCTGTGTTCTGCTCAGTAAAATCCCTGTTTTTCTCTATGGAGTCTGGTAGTGATATACAGAGATGTCTCTGGTCTGTGTGTGACCTATAAAAGGTCTGATTGTCTCGGTCTCTGTCGCTTACGGCCATACCACCCTGAACACGCCCGATCTCGTCTGATCTCGGAAGCTAAGCAGGGTCGGGCCTGGTCAGTACTTGGATGGGAGACCGCCTGGGAATACCAGGTGCTGTAAGCTTTTACACTTCTCTGTGCGGCCACCAGAGGACGCTGCTGCTGCTGCTGCTGCTGGAGGAGACAGAAGATTCATATTATATCACACAACTCAAAGACTGAACTGAACTGACTGACAGACAAACACTGGCTACATACTGTTAGCTGCTGGTTAGCTCATGTTAGCTGCTGGTTAGCTCATGTTAGCTGCTGGTTAGCTCATGTTAGCTGCTGGATTACTTCCTGTTTCTGTCAGTGGAGTCTGGTAGAGATATATAGAGATGTTTGTGGTTAACCAATCGTCCTTTTGGTTGTTTACACCTAAAAAGATGCAAAATAAGAGCAAGGTTCATAAATGGACTGTGATAGTTATAAAGCAGCAGCAGCAGCGTCCTCTGGTGGCCGCACAGAGAAGTGTAAAAGCTTACAGCACCTGGTATTCCCAGGCGGTCTCCCATCCAAGTACTGACCAGGCCCGACCCTGCTTAGCTTCCGAGATCAGACGAGATCGGGCGTGTTTTTTTTTTTTTTTTTTTTTTTTTTTTTTTTTTTTTTTTTTTATTATCAAAAGTTTATCACATATACACATATACACACACTTTGCTCAAATCAACATACACTTCCCAAAAACCCCAAAAAATAAATACACAAGACATATACGCAGGTGTATATACAACAACTAAATCCACAAATAATAACAAAGACAAAAAGCACAAAGTCAGAACATAAAAAAACAATAAAAAGCAACATATACAACCAAAAAGAATCCTAAAAAGACATCACCAACTTTCCAGTATCATCCTTCCCAATCACCATACTTTCATCTATAAACCACTCTTTAAATATATCCTCATCCAAATAATTAGCCATCATAAGCACATATCTCCTAACATGTACTACAAACAGCTTCCATACATCCAGTTTCTTTTTTTCAAAATGTGCATAATTCCTTCGACACCAAATTGCATATCTCGCTAAACTTAACATTATGTTAACTAGATTTGTTTTAAAACCACTCTTCTTTTTTTCCAGCCCAAACAAAAAAATGCACCTCCAATCCCTCCCATCCAAAATCCCCTTCTTCCAATTCTTTCTCACCCATACCTCTAATTTTTTGTGAAATTCTCTCACCTCTATACATTTTACAAACAAGTGCAACAAATTTTCAGGTTCCAAACCACAAACATCACACTCCCTCTTTACCTCCTTATTCACTTGATGCAGGACCACATTAGTATATATTCTATTGTGTCTGATTTTAAAATCCAGATCTTCACATTCTGGACTATTATATCTCACATTTAAATTTACCCATATTTTTTTAACATCCATGTCCGACATATATATCCTCCACATTTCCTCCGCCGCAGGTGTTTTAAATTCCTTCTCCAACATTGCCTCATAAATCACCTTCAGCTTTATACCATTAAAATTCTTCCTCATCCCGCCACAATTGACAAAGAACTCAGGCATGTTGCACCTTTCTAGCCTAACTGTTTGCTTGTCAATGATTTTCATCCAGTTAACAGGCATGCTTCTTTTGATTTTATCATACATATTGTCCACAGCAGCCCTTTTAACATCCTCATCCCACTCCATTACACAATCATATATGGCTCTCGCTGGTAATAAGCCCGGTACATACTCATATGCAATGTCTTTAAACTGTCTTATCCCAGCCAGAACAAACTTTTCATTTTGCAACATGGTCCCCTTGTCGATTACTTTGGGATTGAGAAATATAGGCTGCTGAATAACTTGATTCATATCCTTACAATCATACACCACTTTTTTCTGTAAGAACCCCGCCCAATCTCCAAACACCTCCTTATAAAACAATGGCAATTTATCCACACATCCCTTTGTTAAACACATAAAGATCCCCGCCTGCCCGCATCCTCCACTATCAAATAAAAACTGCTTAAAAAACACTTTCCAACCATACTCTATTTCCCCATACAAGAATTTCTGTACCATTTTGATTCTTATTGCACTTTTTTTTGCTTTTATATCTAGCAGATTTAGCCCACCGCTCTTCACCTTACCAATCAGTGTTTTCATAGCAATTCTTACATTTTTCCCTCCCCATATAAAGTTGCTTATCATGTTATTCAAATCTTTAAAAACCCAATCCGGCAAATCTAAAACACCTAAAACATAATTTATTTTTGACAATAGCAAAGTATTTACCACTATCACCTTGCCCTTCAATTTTAGCTGTCTTAGCTTCCAGTAATTTAATGTATTTTTGATCTTATTCAAAACACCTGTCCAGGTCTCATCCCTGGCTTCCTTTTCCTTAGTTCCTATATTTATTCCTAAAATCTTTATAAAATCCTCCCTAACTTTAAACGGCACCCCAACCTTCTCTTTATTTACTTTACCAAAGAACATTATTTCCGACTTTTCTACATTAATCTTAGCTCCCGATGCCTTCTCATACAGTCTTAAATCTTCCAACACATAATTCACACTCTCCAAATCTTTTACAGTAATACTTGTATCATCCGCATACTGATATATTAAACTTTTTTTACCAAAAGGAATATCGACACTGCTTATTCTTGTATCTTTCTTAACAAAGGCCGCAAACGGCTCCGCGGAAATACTATACAGTATAGCAGACAGAGGGCACCCCTGTCTTATAGATCTCCTCAAAGCAAATACTTCTGTAAGCACCCCATTCACTTTGACGCAACTTTTTGCATTATCATAGAGCAGTTTTAACCATGACACCAGTCTTTCACCGAACCCAAATTTATACATTGTTTGCCATAAGTAGTCATGTTCCACTCTGTCAAAGGCTTTGTTTAAATCCACACTTAAAAGAACTCCCCCCTCATCTTCTTTATTCATCTGCCCCACCACATCCCTAACAGAACAAATAGTATCTGTTATGTCTCTCTCCGGTATGCTGTATCCTTGTGTATTTGAGATAATACTTCCTACCACCCTCTTAATTCTGTTGGCAAAGACTTTAGCCAATATTTTATAATCACCATTTAATAAACTTAGTGGTCTGTAGTTCTCCAGTTTGTGTGCATTTCCCTTGTTCTTATATAAAATTGTGATTATGCCTTTCGTTATGGACTCTGGCACCACCTTCCTTTCCTCCATATACCCATATAGTTTCGCCAATATTGGCACCAAAATATCCGCAAAGGTTTTATAGAATTCATTTGTTAACCCGTCTGATCCTGGGCTTTTGTATTTTTTTGCTTGATCAATCGCCACTTTTATTTCTTCTACTGTAATGTCAGCGTCACAGATCTGTTTATCATCATCAGACAGTTGAACATCCACAGCACTCAACAATCTATCTACACATTCTTCATTAATACTTTCTTTATCAAATAACTTCATATAAAACTTTTGAACCTCCTCAAGAATACCCACCAGGTCACTTATTTTCTCACCTTTTTCATTTTCCAATTCAGCAATAAAATTTCCCCTTTGTTTCTTTTTCTCCAGGTTTAGAAAAAACTTTGTAGATTTCTCCCCCTCCACCACATACTTAGCCTTGCTTCTTATAATTGCTCCCATGCATTTTTCTTTTTCCAACTTTTCCAATTCGCTTTGCAGTTGCAACAGTTTAGACCTATCTAAATTTGGATCTCTCTCTAATCTCTCTTCCTCTCTCTCTAAGTTATCAATCATCTCTTTCTCCTTTTGTTTCTTCCTAAAACTCCTCCTCTTAGCATATCTGATACTTATTTTCTTTAATTTAGTTTTAACCATTTCCCACCAGTCACAGATGTTCCCCTCGTACAGCGGACTTCCTTTTTCAAACTTTATACAATCGGTAATACATTTTTTATATTTTGGCTCCTCCAACAGAGAAGCATTTAAACACCACAATCCTCCTCCCTTCCCACCCCTTTTTTCACCCAAGAGAAAGGACACGGCGGCATGATCACTTAAACCTATAAACTTATAACTTATCCTTCCTACCAAACTTACAACATTTCTTTTAACTAAACATAAATCAATCCTACTTTGTTTCAAGCTGCCCAACACCATTTGCCTTCTGGAAAATTTTCTTTTATATGGATTATCCTCTCTCCATACGTCAACCAAATCATCAGTCAGCAGGATGTTATTAAGTACTGTTCTCGATGCATCGTTCTTGAATATTGCAACATTACATGCATCAAGCCTCGTACACCATACATTAAAATCACCAACTAAAATACAGTTCCCTTTAACTAAACCCTTCATTTTCCCAAAAAACGTTTTTCTCTCTGTTTCAATATTAGGTGCATAGACATTTACCAAACGAAACAGAAGACTTTGCAGTTCAAATTCAATAACTAATAATCTGCCCTTAGTATCCTTAAATATTTGTTTAACATTGTCCACAATTCCTTCTTTGGTCAAAATTGCCACTCCACATTCCCTCTGCCCCCCATGATTCACAAAGAGATCCCCCCTCCACATCACCTTCATTCTGTCCATAAGCTCATCGCTCCAATGAGTTTCTTGTAAACATAAAATGTCTGAGTCTAGCCCAGCAAAAACCTGCTCTGCTTTCCGAATGTCTCTAAGTCCGTTACAGTTAAATGAAGAGATTTTAATTGGAGCGCTCATAATGCAAAGAAACAACAAAAAAAGAAATAACTGCAGAGCTTCATTCATACCTTTCATTTTTTCACGTTCATCTTCTCTTTCCCTTTCTTCTTCCTTTTCAATTGCCTTATCATGTCCTCACTGATATCCATCTCTTCTCCACTACTTCTCAGATTCACGTCCGTCTCCGTACTGCCTGCGCTCAGCTGAGAAGAGCGCACATGGCCGTCTCTCTCGTCTACAACACACGCCCCTCCTCCTCCAGTTTTCTCACCTAATCGATCTCTCTCCTCTCCTGCGTCCTCGCTGACCGCAGTTATCCTCGAGCCAGCATCTTCGAGACTGCTGTCCAACTCCTCCGCTTCCAGCGACCAGATTCGCCCGCCACCGATCTCCACCTCCTCCCTCTCTTCCGTCAGCTCATCCGCCGCCTCCGCCAACTCCTCCTCCCCCGTCGGATCTTCCACCTCCTCCACCAGGTCCCCTCTGCTAGACGAGATGTCAGAGTAGGGAATCTCTCCTCTGAAAGCAGCCGATGCCCCACATATACACAGAGTCACTTTCTCTCTGCAATCCTGGCATCTCTCCGTCACCACACATTCTCGGGCATAGTGTCCTTGGTTCCCACATTTGAAACATTTAAACGTCGGGCAGTCTCTCACTACATGCCCCGGTCGGATGCAGAGTCGGCACACTTTTATTTGCCGATCATGAATGACCCTAAAATGCTCAGAACCCCCAACTGTCTCAAACTTTGTTGAGTACGGCAGTGATTTAACAGTCTCAGTGAATTTCACTTTCATAAATCTTGTCCCATCGGCAATTGATGTTCCCGGCCACATCCGCCGCTTAATCGGGGAGATCGCCTTCACTCCCCACTCTTTCAGTTTCTCCAAAATCTCCTCGTCTTCAATATACGTCGGCAAATTAATAAAAGAAACGACCAACTCGTCGTTTCCTAGCTCCTTTCCCATTATCCGGCTGTCTTTAATCTTAAGTCCATCCATCAGCTTTTCTTTTCCTCGTGCGTCCTTCATTGTTAATTCATAAGACTTCAGTGACTTGAATCTACAGCCGATTACTTCACCACACTCTTCTTTTACTTTTCTCAGCAGCTCCATCATTGTTATATTGTCCTCCCCATCGATCTCTGCTAATAAAGTCAGCTGTCTCTCATAGATTCTTCCTCCTTTGTCTCCGCCGTCCACATGTCTCGTCTCTCTCTCCGGTCTCTTCTCCATCGTCATGCCGTAAAAACGAAACTTAAAGGGGAAATTCCCCAAACAGCAGCCGCTGTCTGGGGATGACACTCTCAGTAAAAAAGAAAAAAAAGCAAAAAGCCAGATATAGTTCTATTAAACCAAAAAAACCAAAAAACCTCACAAACTATTTTCACAAGCTCCCACACTGCACTGCTTCACCTGTAGGCGTGTTCAGGGTGGTGTGGCCGTAAGCGACAGAGACCGACACAATCAGACCTTTTATAGGTCACACACAGACCAGAGACACCTCTATATATCTCTACCAGACTCCATTGACAAAAACAGGGATTTAACCAGGAGCTGCTGGAATACCACTGCCTCCATCTGTTAGTGTGTCTGTGTTACTGTGTGACTTTCAGTGGTGGAAGAAGTAATCAGATACTTTATACAGGTTAAAGTAATAAACAATAACACAAACTAACCAAAGAAGCTCCTGTATTCTGCTCAGTAAAATCCCTGTTTTTGTCAATGGAGTCTGGTAGAGATATACAGAGATGTCTCTGGTTAAACTAAAAGGATCTTCCTCTTTAATAAAAAGCTCTGTCTCTGGAGGAATCCTGTCATCATGTTGTCAGACACTCTGAGTCTGTCAGAGACAGAAACAAGAACTTTAGTGGACGGACTCTGATGTGGTTGGTGTTGAATATAAGCTGTGACCTGCTGTCTCTGTGTGTGTGTGTGTGTGTGTGTGTGTCAGGGTCGGGAGGGGATGACCTGCTACTACCTGACCCACGGCTGGGCGGGGCTCATCGTCATGGTGGAGAACAGACACCCCAGGCACCACCTGCACGTGTCCTGCGACTGCAGCGACAGCTTCAACGTGGTGTCGACGCGCAGCAGCCTCAAGACCATCGACAGCATCCCCCCTCTGCACAGGTTCACCACAGAAACAGTCGTACAACGTGTGCTCAGGTGCCTGTGGCCGTGAATGAGACTTAATGTGGTCCTCTCTCAGACAGGTGCTGGTGGTTTTGTCTCAGCTGGAGGGAAACGCTGGATTCTCCATCACACACAGACTGGCTCATCGTAAGGCCGTCCAGGCCTCGCTGGGGAACTGGAGTCCCTCGAAGGCGACGCACAGTCCCGCCCTGAGTCCAGAGACCGCGGGTCTGCACCAGCCCCGACCCCTCTGACCACCGCCCGGTCAGAGGAACCAGACCTGGGATCAGGAGGTCTCAACATGGAGGCAGCTTCTGTCACATGTAGTGAGCACACAGACTTAGGTCACATGTTTTAAACAGAGAGCTGCTCTGAGACAGAAACCGTTTCACTGGTTGAGTTAAACCTCAGTGGGCAGCAGGGTAAAGACACCGAGCCTGAATATAAACGTCAGGACCAACGGTGACGTGACGTCTGGGACGACCTGCGACACGCTGATAAAAATCATATCATCACATCAGGAATTTCTTGATCCTCCTCCCTGACGCCGCACGAGGACACAGCAGAGACCTGGAAACAGTATTTTTGTCGGTCGTGGCGTCAGATTTAAACACCTGAAGCACCGGGTCGACCCAGGTGACAGTTAGTGTTTGTAGTTTGGGTGAACTGAGCCTTTAATTCAACAGGTGGGATTATTGATTATTGATTTCTGTCCTCAGAGCAGCTCTGACGTCTGATCCACCAACAGAAGCTGCTCCTCCTCACACAGACCAACATGTACAACACATGATGCACTTTACATGTCAGAGCACAGGACGGTCCTCAGGTCCAGGTCCAGGTCCAGGTCCAGGTCCAGACTGTCTGACTTGCACTGGTGATGCTGAGTAGAAGTTAGAATCTTAGTCGTGTGTGAACTTGCTGCCGAGCTGTAACAGGAAGCAGGTGTCCGTCAGTCGTACTGCAGATTTATACGTCGTTTAAATGAAGTGTTTTAGTTTAGAGAAGCGGCAGACACTCGCTGTGTGGTTGCATTAGCACTTTATGAACTTTAAACTATGCTGGATTCTCGTGGTGTTTTATTTCAGAGGACACGTTTTAAACTTGCACAATGAAGACAAATATTTTATGCTCATGAATCCAGAACTACCGTCATGTTGTTAGAGAAGATAATAAACTATGCAAATGTTTGAAAGCTGTTATGATGCTTCATCAATTCAAATATGTATAGCTCTTTATCTTATCTGTTATATTTACAGGGTTCAGATGGAGTGAGATGAATGTTGTTGTGATTAATGTGTATTTACATTTTTTACATTCAGGTTTGACCTTCACTGTATTCTCTGTGTTTATCCAGTTAAATGAACTATAATAATGAGATTAATAATCAGTATTAAAGCAAATAATAAAACTGTTTTTCCTCAAGAAAACTTTTCTTCCATAATAAACCAGTTTTTCAAAATAAAACCCGTTTTTCAAGATAAAACTTTTCCATAATAAAACTAGTTTTTCCACGATGAAGCTAATTTTCAAAATAAAACCCAATTTTCAAAGAACTTTTTCAACAATAAAACCTTTTTCATAATAAACATATTTTCTGTGATATATTCATTTTTCATAATTTTTTTTTCACAATAAAATTTTTTAAATATTCCATACTGACATTATATAACATCCTGACATTTTTCCAATAAAAAGTGTTGTTTTCTTAAGAAAACATTTTCTGCAATAAAATCATTTTAGTATTTTTTTGATAATATTTTTTTCTTATACAAAAAGAAAAACTTTTTCACATAATAAACATTATTTTCATGATGAATATTTTTCTGCAATAAAATATTTTTTACCCCAAAAAAAATTTTTCTTTAATAAACGTTGTTCTCAGTAAAATAAAAAAAAAAATCTGGAATAAAATAATTTTTGTATTTTTTTCCATAATGAAACTTTATTTCCCTCAAATTTTTCAAAATAAAAGCTGAACTTCCCCTGTCGTTGGGCGTGTCCCCTGATGACGCGTTTTACGTCACAGCTCCAAACCAAAACATCTGTTGGCTGCAGCAGCCTGTAGCTAAGGTGTTAGCCGCGGAGCTAAACGACGTGAAAACGGCGTCTTTTTAATGTAACAGCAGTTTCTCAGGATTCTTCTCCTCCTCGCGGTCAAGGTGTTCTTCAAACAGCGGCTCCAGGTTCGTACATTAACGGTGAAACGTGTCGTTAACGAGCTAACCTGACGTGTCGTGTCACGGTTAACGGTGAGATGATGTTTATACTCTGACGGTGTAATGGCTGCCGCCCTGAACCAAGAACCAGAGAGTCACCTCACTGATATTCAGGAATAAACCGGGACTTAGAAACAGCAGAGAAGCTAACGGCGGCTACACGTTAGCATCAGTTCAAACAGGACAGCGGTTACAAATAATCTGAATAATGTGGATTATTTCAGTCTGTTATTACAGAGTCAGGTCTGTACTGACAACACACTGTCAGACAGGAAGAATCAATACTAATCGATACGGATACAGGTTAAATATACAGGTAGACAGACATAAAGCAGGAGCGTTGGTGTTTTAAACAAACACATGTTGATACGGAGTCTGTTGATAATAAAGGAGGTAGACTTGAACAAATTTAAATAAATAAATAAAATTAGAACCAGGTGTTACAGATCAGGTGCCAGTGATCAGACCCACCTGAGGGAGCACAGGTGTCTTACCTGAGGCCCAGAGAGAAAGGATGTGGATGCCTGGGGATTTAAAAAGATGCCACTGTAAACTGATGGGGATCATTGTTTTTATTGAAACTGATTCTTTATTGATCATTTCTGTGATTTGGTTGAAACGATGAAACAACAGTAACTTGTCCCAAAGTTCAACCAGCATCTCAGCAGCATCAGGCTCAGAGAGGGTCGAGTGTTAGAACCTGAGTCTCTGATCTTTTCTTTGAATCAGTTTCTGTCCTGCCTGTTGGATCTGAGCGTCAGGATAGGGAAGCGGAGCGAGGAGGCAGCTGCCGGTGGCGCAGCGAGCCTGGTGGACAAAATGTCCGAGAGTCCGGAGAAGAGCGCGTCGGTGTCGGCTCAGGAGCTGAAGGAGCAGGGGAACCGCCTCTTCCTGAACCGCAAGTACCTGGAGGCCGCCGCCTGCTACAGCAAAGCCATCGTAAGGAACCTGTGTATCAGCAGACTGTAACTGTGTGGTCAAAGTGCTGCATCTCTACACTGAGCGTTTTGTTTTCTGTTAGACCCACAGTCCCTCGGTGCCGGCGTACTACACCAACAGAGCTCTGTGCTACGTGAAGCTGCAGCAGTACGACAAAGCTCTGGGCGACTGCAGACACGCTCTGGAGCTGGACAGCCAGTCGGTCAAAGCTCATTTCTTCATGGGTCAGTGTCACCTGGAGATGGAGAACTACGACGAAGCCATCGGCAACCTGCAGAAAGGTACGAGGGAGGATGTTTAAAGCTGCTGCTGTTTACGCGACAATAACACCAACACGGTTCTGTTGTTTGTTTCAGCGTATAATCTGGCCAAAGAGCAGCGTCTGAACTTCGGCGACGACATCCCCAGCGCTCTGCGGATCGCGAAGAAGAAACGCTGGAACAGCATGGAGGAGAGGAGGATCAACCAGGAGAGCGAGCTGCACGCCTACCTCACCAAACTCATCCTCGCCGAGAAAAAGAGGCAGGTCGACTCCAGCGTCAGGTCACATCTCTACTCCTGTCCTCGACTCTAAAGTTAAAGTATGTGTGTGGTCTGATCTACAGAGAGCTGGACGGCTGCAGACAGAAACAGGAGGACAAGTCCGACGACAGCAGAACTCAACACAACCTCAACGAGATCCACACAAAACATGTAGGTTTCCACTGGGACTCCAGACCCTGGAGGTTTTCTGATGATTCTGTTGCTGGTTCAAACTCAAACAGAAGTAGGTTCATAAAACCACAGATTTTAAAGGACCAGTGTGTTGGATTGATGAGAATCTAATGGCAGAAATGGAATTTAACATTTCTAATCATGTTTTCATCAGTGAGGAATCAGTCATTTTGTTTTCGTGAGCTTTGAACGATCTTCTCCCAGTCCGCCATGTTTCTACAGGAGCCCAGAGTGGACAAACCAAACACTGACTCTTTTCTGTTAGCTGAAGGCCACCGTAGTCCCTCCTTCCTTCCTTACTGATTTTACCAGTAACCCTCCACCTGTTTGTTTTATCTCTAACCTTAAAAACTGTTTCTTTACAGGACAAGTACCTGTCAGACATGGAGGAGCTGTTCTGTCAGGTAGACGAGAAGAGGAAGGTGAGTGTTGGTGTTCGGTCGGTGATGAACCTCTGGTGTGATGTGGTTCGATCGGAGGACAGTAGATTCTGTTTGTCGTGTGTTTGACAGAAGCGAGAGATCCCAGACTTCCTGTGCGGAAAGATCAGCTTCGAGTTGATGAGGGAGCCGTGCATCACGCCGAGCGGCGTCACGTACGACCGCAAAGACATCGAGGAGCATCTGCAGGTAAAAACCTAGAAGTCGGTTTTCAGTGATTCATGAAAGGTTTTCATTTCTCTGTTAAAGCAAAGAAGAGAATCGAAGAGTGTTTGTTGTTCTCTTTCAGCGAGTCGGACATTTTGACCCGGTGACTCGGACTCCGCTGACCCAGGATCAGCTGATCCCCAACCTGGCCATGAAGGAAGTAATTGATGCTTTTATTTTGGAGAATGGATGGGTGGAGGATTACTGATTGTTCAGAGAGGCCGTCGCTCTGTCTCTGCTTTAACCTAAATTTGTCCAGAACAAATCGTGCGTCTGATTCAATCCGACATCAAACCTGCAGCTTATTGATCAGCTGGAAATCAGCAAACAGCCAAAGAGCTAATTCTACTGTAAAACACTTTATTTTACTGGGCTGTGATTTCTGAAGAGTTTCCTGGAGAGAAAATAAAAGTCAGAGTTTTCAGTCAGTGCAGTAAACTCTAATCCACTCTGATCAGTTAGAGTCTGACAGGAAAACATGTCAGTGTATATAACAAGTAAAGTTTTCAGTAATAAATGAAACTGAATTCAAAAGAAGTAAAACCTGCAGCACCACTAGAAAAAAGAACTTTACTGTCAACAACAAGGACCATTTAAATAAAGTTGGTTTGAAGCAAAAAACAAAAAAATCAAACAAAAAGAACCAGTCGTATACAAACACACACACACACATATATATATATATACATATATATATATGTATATATATATATATGTATATAGACTGTTGGGACCATGTAAGGAAAAAACAAAGTTCTTTCCAGGAAACTGAGGAACACAGGTCTGTGAGGTGAAGAGTTTTATATAAACAGCACTTTATTCTAAAGTAGATAAACAGGAGAAATTAATGGACAATCCAAGAAATAAAAAGTTATAGAATCAAGAAGAAAAAAGATTTGAAAGTTGTTGAACATAAACAGACGAAGAAGTCAGATCCTGATCAGAAAGTAAAAATACTCTGTTACAAGTAAAAGTCCTGCATTGAGTAAAAGTGCAGACGTATAATCAGCATCATATTAAAACCTGATGAACAGATCATTTCATTAAACGTCATTTTAATGTTGTTTGGTTTTTAAATGAACAAAGTTGGTAGAGTTTTATATGAATGTGTTTTCTATGTAAAATAACTGCAGCTGTCAGATAAATGTAGTGGAGTAGAGTTACGTGTAGTTACTTAAAGGATTTTACTGAACTACAGTAGTTGGGTAAATGTACTTAGTTACTCTGAACATGAACCAGATGTATTTTCATTGAAACAAACATGAGCTTTAATCACTGCAGCTTTATTTAATGTTTCAGATACAAAACACAGGTTAAAGAAACAACCCAGTACTGCTGAATACAATCTGATTACTCCCCTCAGAGTAATCAGATTACTGTCAAAATCTGGTGTCTGAAACATTACAAGTGTAAATGAGGATAAATGTTGTGTTTGCTGGCAAACTGAAAGAGAGGAAGTTCTAACGCTGTGACTGAGAGTGTTGTTTAAACCTGTGGAAGGACCAGTTTCTGTTTTAGACACTGAGCAGTAAACGTAGATGTAACTGAGGCTGTTTCAGATTCTTGTTAACGAGCAGACTGATGCAGCTTTGTGCAAAAACTCCAGTTGTTCTTTTTTTTTAAACTTGTGCTGCACATTCATCTGTCGTCTAATATCAGAGACAGGAAACAGCTTATTTTAGTCAAGTTATTTTAGTAACTGGCTGTTTTGTTTTTTCTAGATGTTTCTTTCTGTGTAAATGTGAGCTTCTCTGCAGCTTTGAATCAGTCAAGTTAAAATCAGCTTTTCTGTTTGATCGTCACAGAAACTCGTTCAGTGTCTTTGAATTATCAACCTGCTGATGTTTGAAAATGTTCAAAGTAAATGTTTCATGTTTTCTACTTTTGAGCCTCAGTTGTTTGTTCTCGTCTCCGTCAGAGGTCGAATGTTGGTCAAACCTTTAAATAATCTGTCAAACATTTGTACAAACTTTATTAAGTTCCCTTGATGCAGTCAAAAACAGTTTTACTTTCCCTCTCTATGATGCAAAAAATGGTTTAGTTTCATGTTGGCAGGAAAACTGTGGCCCAACCAGAGACCAGCTGTTCAGATACGAGCTGTTGTGTTCACTGCTGAAAGGTACGTTAGACTCTGTAGTCGTTGTTGTTGGGTCGGTGGTGGTTTATAGAAGAGATTTTCAACAACAACATCCAGCCCTGACAGGAAGTCACATTCAGCAGCAAAGAAAAGAAGCAACAGCAGCAAACCAGTTTTCACTGGTGTTGCTTTGCATCTCTGGAGGCAGCTCCTGGTGAGTAAAGACATGACTCTGAACTCACGTTTCTCGTAGACTGGAGATAGAATGATTTTATAAGTGTGTTTGAATCTTCTTCTTGTTGTGTTTAGAGTTTTCTGATGTTAGGACATATTTACGTCTTACATCACTATATGCCTCGTGATTATTTTACATGTACTTTAAGTTACTCCTTAGCCGATATATGTGCTATATTCTCTTTGTCAGTTTTTCTGTAGCATGCGCAGATTGTGTTTTAAAGCTGATCGACTCCTGAACATCTTTGATACTTCAGGTCTTCTCCACCATCCCTGATGAAGAACAACTGGTGAGTAAACAGCTGTTAATGCTAACGTTAGCTTAGATACGGTAGCAAAACTTACATGAAGCTCCTTTAAAATCAGACGTCCATAATAAGTAATCTATTACTATGAGTTCAGCAGGCAAATAGAGATTACATTTGATGACAGGACATTAATTCTCTGCTCCAGCTGAGCAGAACTAAAGAACTACAGATTTTATTCTTTGACTTTGCAGGTTTGCCTCGAAGGTTTGTGATTGGTCCTGGTGTCCATGTGATCGATGGGCAACGTGACTCCATTTCTTCCCGCTGCACAAAACTGAAGCCAAGATATCCCAGATATGAGCGCCGCCATGTTTGTGCTGGTGCTTTGGAGCCGGAGTCTGCACAGTGGTGATCCACCAAGGTATCACAGTCCTACTCAAACACGACTCAGTCACAGCTGTCATGACGTTTCACTCGCCTTTTATAGCATCAAATAACTAATTAAAATTCACATCATCCAGACCAAAATCTAATCACAGAAATTACAGTTCATCAGTCACCTAAAGAGCAGTTATTCATCAAATTCAATCTCTTGTTGTTGAGTCCCAAACTGATAAAACAGAAGTAATTAATTTCTGGAGATAAAAGGCTGGTTGGGAGTCGTGCCACCATCAGTCAGAGAAATGGAGCAAAGGGTTGGACGCACACAATAAGATCAAGAGATAGGTGTCATATCTGGGTCAAAGGTTTGGCCACAGTGGAATCTTTGGGAGTAACACTCATAAAATCATATGCTTTGGTGTTACACCATCTACAATTAGTTTAACTTCACCAGCCATAATGACTTGGCACAGCAGCAATAAAGTCAGAGAACTCATATAAAACATTTTATGGACTGGATTGATTTTTATGGACTGATAAGCAGTGATAGTGCAGCTCAGGACCTGGGTCGGTCCAAGGTGGAAACTGCCCTCGATGGGCGCCTGGCAACGGCTGTGACCAGCGGCATCATGTTTTCAGGTCTGTTCATCCAAATCTCATGAACACAATATTTCAGTTACACCTCGAGGGAGTTTCCTCATATTTGGTACAAATGTTCACTCGGACTGAAAGGTGGTAATTCAGTGGTGTGTTCCAGTTGCACTCGAAAGTCAGAATATCTGAGTTTGTAGTTGGAGGTTTCAACTGGAACGCCCTCTGAAGTCAGATTTTCAACTCAAAGTCAGAGAAACCCCATAAGAATTCAAGATGGCTGCTACTCACTACTAGTTGTGAACACTGCTAATTTTACTGTTTATAGCAGTTTGTTTGGCAGTTTTTTGTTTTGGTAACGTACCAACTAAACATAATCAAAACGTGTTTTACGCAATGAAATACGCTGAAAGACAAAGATATCTTCAGCGTCTTTTCTCCTCCTCTGAGATGGAGGTGGAGCAGATTTGTTTTGAGACACTGAGAGTTTCTTGTGAGCGTCCATGTTTTTCCAACTTCTCAACTGGAACGTGGCCAACTCAGAGTTGAAGTTCTGACTTCCAACCTCCAATGTAAACAGAACGCACCAATAGTTCTTCAGCTGCTGTCATGTCCTGTGACGTCCCAACAGGATCAGCCTTTATTTATTATTATATATCCATTGCCCTTTGGACGTGTAAGTCATCATTTCACCACACATTTCTCCATTATTACGCTGATGACGCCCACCTATACGTCTGTAAAACAACAGTAAACAACTTCTACATTGCTGCCATTAAAGGATGACTGGTATTTCTGAACCTGAAATGACTGACAAATGCTGTGTCCCCAGTTTGTGAAAAAGCTGATTTGTGGGTCTGTGCTTAAGGTCACTGTTACAGTAAGTCTCCAGGAAACTGATATAACTCTATGTAATCTCCCCAAAAGTGACCTATGATGACTTATGGGTGTGTGTAGGAGCTAGAAGTGTTTTTTGCGTCATTGGTCGATGAACGTCCGTCCCATCTCTCAGACCAGGTTCAGGTGAGTGCAGGTATAAAAACCCTGAGTCTCTTCAGACTGACACACCTTCTTCTTCTTTACTCCTCTGTCCATCACCACACTCAGTCTGAATATCACAGCATGGAGGTGAAGCTGTTGGTCTGTGCTGTCGTGCTGTCGGCCTTCACAGTTACAGGTGAGTTCTGTTCAATATTCTGTAAAGGTTTTTTTTATTATTTACAACAGAAATGGAGCGACAATAACAACTAGAAATAACGTAAAGTTTTTCAAGCTGAAATGTTAAGTATTTCTACTTTTTTACAAAGTCAATTTTTAATTAATATAGCACTAAATTACAACAGAAGTTTGTCTCCAGGCACTTTTCATACAGAGCAGGTCGAGACCGTACTCTTTATATTTACAAAGAGAGACCCAACAGTTCCCACCATGAGCAGCACTAGGCGACAGTAGCAAGAGCATTTCCATTTTAATGTGACTTTATACTGAATATATTGCAGGTTTTACTACATTTATCCGACAGATTTTACACACAAAACATATGAAGAACGTATAGAGTATGCTGCTTTGGATTCAGCTACCCAACAGTTCTGACCAACAACAATAAAGTAATAAGATAAAATCAGCTCCACCCTAGACCACCACCAGTAAAACAAACGTATCAGGAGCACTGATCTTCTGTATATATACTTTTATTTAAGTGGCATCTTCAATTTTACTGAGCTGCTGATTTTTTTTTCTCCAGTGAAGCTATAGCCAGCAGCTTGTTAGCTTAGCATAAAGACTGGAAACAGGAGGAAACTGCTAGCCTGGCTCTGTCCAAGGGCAACTAAAAATATTTATTGTGTCTCCCACAGGAAACAACGCACAGTCAAATGGTGAGTTTGATGTTGTATTTCTAACACACAGATAATCTGTCTATCTATCAGATGGACGTCATTGTCCAGAAAATGATAGACACAGTCCACAGCTCTGACCGACTGGTAACTGTTTCCCTTCCAGTTTGTGGCACCGCACCGCTCAACCCAAAGATCATAGGAGGTGAGAGTGCTGCTCCCGGGGCGTGGCCCTGGCAGGCCAGTCTGAACCTGAACGGCATATATCTTTGTACAGGATCGCTCATCAACAACGAGTGGGTCCTGACGGCTGCTCACTGTTTCTCCACGTGAGTTCTGACACATCCATCGTCACCTCACCTGTCTGATCACATGATACAGTAACACAATAAAACATTCATGCAGTAGAAGCAGAGAGAAGAGTTAGTCAGGGGAGTAGTGGACATGAATGTGGTGGAGGACCACGATGGTCCAACCCGAGCTTCTGGCTCCAGCCTCAGCAACGCTCCAAGTTGGAGCTGCAGGAGCCGAGGTGATGTAGTCTGAGAGAGGATGGGGGCAACTTTCAGAGCACAGAGTCTTTGAACTCTGCCCCCTCCTCAGAGGACGTGTTGACCAGGTTCAGGAGTTCCTCAATGTGTTCCTTCCTCGAATGAATGAAGGAACCAGTTGGTGGTTGGGGGGGGATGATGGGCCAGAGACCAGGGTTCACATCCACAATCCCAGTCAAGAAATCGTCACTCACATGTCGTCATGTTGTTTTTCTCAGCACCATCACTGCTGGTTGGCAGGTTCACCTCGGACGTGACAGACAACAAGGCTCGAATCCTAACGAGGTGTACCGGACAGTGTCTCGGATCATCAGGCATCCGAACTACGTGGCCTCGAGATTCGATTACGACGTAGCCTTACTGAAGCTGTCCACACCAGTTCAGTTCACCAACTACATCAGACCTGTGTGTCTGGCGGCGGACGGCAGCGTCTTCGGGGGTGGCACGACCTGCTGGGTCACCGGGTGGGGATACATCCATCCAGACAGTAAGTATTTTCAGCAGTTTCTTTTTAAAGGTTAAGGGTTAAAGTTAGGGTCTGTAAATACTAACGTCTCTTCTCTTTGTCAGTTCCCCTTCCCGCCAATCAGATGCTGCGGCAGGCGAGTGTTCCCGTCGTGTCCGACAGTCGGTGCAGCAAGCTCTACGCCAATGAATTCACAAGCAACATGATCTGTGCTGGTGTCCCTCAGGGAGATATTGGCCCCTGCTATGTGAGTGTGTCTGCAAAACACTCGTCCAGCAACTGATAACACACACACACACACACACACACACACACACACACACACAGCCAAAGGTTCTGTATGGAGAAACACAAAAACCCTGTGGCCGTTAAGTGAACTGCAGCCTGCGTCCTGTTGATACTTGTAATTAACCGGGCGCGAACATTCATAAAGTTCTTAGCGACCCTGTCGTCTCAGCCGCCGAAAATAATGTTTCCAGCTCCAACTTCTCTTAGTCCAAAAAACTATTCATTGTCATTTTACTGATTTCTTTGTGACAAGAAAGAGAAGATGACGATATGGTTGCTGTTGATGAGTTACAACTCCAGCAGGTGCTAATGTCAGCTAGCTAACGTTAGCTAGCTAACAGGGATGGATGCTAACATTATTGTTATAATCTTGTGACACATTAGCAATAAAGAAACAGTTATTACCATACGTTACCTTTAAGGGCTGCACCAACCTGTCCCTGTATCACTACCAGACTCCATTCACAAAAGCAGTCATTTTACCGAGCTGCTCATTGGTTAGTTGATGAGTTTATAAGGGATCTACCACCACTGACCACTGTCCTGTCTCACCTGTGCAGGGGGACTCAGGAAGCCCGATGGTCTATAAAAATGGCTCCAGGTGGGTCCAGGCTGGACTGGCAAATTTTGGAAAAGGCTGTGGCCAGCCTGATTACCCACTGGTCTACGCCCGTGTGTCTAAGTATGAGAGATGGATCAAAAGCCAGATCACCACTAACCAGCCGGGCTTCGTCTCTGTCTCCGTCTCGGGCTCCTCCAGCATCGGTCCAGCCGCTGGACTCATCCTCCCTGTTCTCTCTGTCTTCGTCCTCTCTCTTTAATGATGCCAGAGGTTTGTCGGGTTAATGCATCAGTACAGAGTCAGACGACTGTTAAAACGTCCACCTGAGCAAGTTTACAGTCTCAAAATAAAATCTGCATGAGGTGAAATATTTTCTGTGTTTTAGTCATTTTAGAGAAATGAGTCAACAGGACACGAAGATCAGGAACTAAAGAAAATGAAGCTTTATTTGAACATTAGCGCTGCAGCTAAGAAATGTTTTCATTGTCAGTTCATCTGCTGATTATTTATAAATGAATGAATGAATGATCATGTCTATAAAGAGAGAAATGTAAATTAATTCTAATAAATTCATTTTCAAAAACATTTATTTTTGCCTTTTCACTGCAGTCGTTCATCCAGTTGAATTAAAAGTGTTACTGGTCGTAAAAACTCTCTGGAAACATAAAGTGTTTCTTCTAGAAGATCAGGTGATGGATCAAGTTTCTGTGTGGACTCAGACGGAGAGGAGGCGCTCGAATCAGCCCAGTTACACAATGACCTTGACCTTTGACCTTTAACCACCAAAATCTAATCCGTTCATCTTTGATCAGTCGGCTCATTTGTATGCAGTAAAACCATCGTTCATTGGTGAATTCAGGTCATGTGAAAACTGGAACGTAAAGCTCAGGTGAGTTTGATTTTCATTTTGTTTTTTTTTCAAAAAATGTCGAGACAAAGTCAAATGTTTTCTACGTTTGAGCTGCAGAGAGAAGTGAGAATAAGTCTGTTTCTGCTTTGGTCATTAAATTCACTTTATTATTATCATCATTAGAAAACACAGGTGAATCACCTGGAATGTCACTGTGCTGCTTTTCATTAGTCCCTCAAATTAAACACCCACTTCGTCCAAAACACAGAGTACAGCTCTTCATCAGCTCAGTCTCCTCAAACATTCAATTAAACCTTTTGTCTCTGAGTCTGTTTCTGATCCCGTCAGTCTGGACCGGAGGAGCCGAGGCTCAGCCGAGGAAGGTGGAGATGAAAACGCTGGTGTCCAGGTTGAGAGTCGCGTGCCACCATCGGTCGGGGAAATACAGAACCTGAGGGGAGAGAACAACTTGTTCTACGAGTTTTTACTCCTTTAAAAACTCAGAGAGGCTCATTTCCTGTGTTACCTCTCCAGGTCTGATGGTGCACTCCAGCGGAGCCTCGTCTTCGGGCAGGTGGGGGTACGTGTCTGACACCCAGGACAGGGTGGTGTAGTTCGGGTGGAAGTGAGGCTCCTTATCAGGCGGGTAGAGGAACCAACGCTGAGCAGAGAAGAGTTAAACACTCAGAGTTTATCAGTGAAGGACACCTGTACAATCGGCCAATCAGGTGCCAGGGTTCAACCCTTCAGTTCAGGTTTCTGTTTGTTTTTTTACCTTTCTTCCGTAGATGATCTCAGAGTAACCAGGACCATGCCAGTGGAAGGGGACTCCTGTTCCTGGACCTGAGGACAAAATGAAAGTAGATCTGCAGGTAAAAACAGTTTGTGTCTTTATGATCAATACTTCTGATTTGACAAAGCAGCTGAGTTTAAATTCTGTCAGCCACATTCGTTTGTAACAGAGCAGAGAGTCTCCTCCACAGTTTGTCTTTGACTCTCAGTAACTCCACGACATATTGATCTCCAGTGATCGATGGATGGATGGATCAGACTCTGACCTGCGATCCCGAAGCTGTACGCTCCGCTGGTGTGAGGCAGGACGTACGGAGGAGACTCGTAGTGCTCGAACAGACTCTGCCACTCGGTGAAGTTGTTGTCTCCGAAAAAATACAGCGTCTCTGCAGCGGAAATAAACAAAGACCGAACGTTAAAGTAAAATCTTTATACTCAGCGTCAGGTTTAGCGATGTTTCACGGTTTTGTTGTGTCCTGTGACGTCTTAAAGGAAAACAAAGGTCACTGAGCTGAAACCATGTGTATATGTTTTGTGCCGAGGGTTTAACTCACCGCTGCCGAGGGCGTCAGTCGACTGAGGCCTCAGGAGAATGTCCACGTACTCCTGGAAGGGGACGTCCACTGGAACAAAGTCACCACAGTGAGTGAGAATCAAAGGAAATCCCTGCAGGACGTGTTTGTTAGTGAGTTACTGTCACAGCAGAGCAGCAGTCAGTGTTAGACATGCGTACCTTTCCTGTAAGAGTAAGTGTTAGCTGTGCTGAGCCGCACTCTCCGCTCGCCATAGTCTCGGAGTAAACTGGACTTGGAACACAACGACCTGAATTTCTAAAACACATACACAGGTGTTTAACTCCTCATCATTACTCTGAACAGCAGCCTGGACCAGTCGTCTCTGGAGAGCGTAGGATCTGGATTTTTTTTATACATAAATGCTCAATTTATAAATAAATAAATGTTTTTTGTTTTGTTTTCAAACCAAACATGAAAACCCTCCCTGTCAAAGTTTAACTCTCCTTTAAATCAGCTGGAGATGATCTGACCTGTATTTCTCATTTCCCATTTTGAGGGTAAAGTAAGTCTGAGTGTAAAGTTTCTGTGAAATGATTCAAGGAATCAGTGTCAGTGGAGGATTTTTCACTTGATATCTACAGTTATTTTAACAAAACGTTTGATTAAATCCGTACTGTGTTGTCGGTCAGGCCTCGGAGGATGACTGGTCTGCTGTATGCATATCTAGAAATGGAAAAACAAATCGTTTTTATCAGCAGTGTTGAGTCAGCAAATAAACACGGAGCTTTAGTTTAAAGATAAGTCCACTCGTTGTAATTTGCTACCAGACTCCATTTAAAAAAACACAAATTTTACTGAGCAGAACACAGGAGCTGCGGCCTCCATCTGTTAGTTTGTTTGTGTTATTGCATGGTGCATTTACTTATCTGAGGTATCTGATTACTTCTTCCAGCACTGAAAGTCACACAGTGACACAGACACACTAACAGATGGAGGCAGTGGTATTCCAGCAGCTCCTGGTTAAATCCCTGTTTTTGTCAGTGGAGTCTGGTAGAGATATATAGAGATATACTCTTGAATAAAAAGGATTCCTGTCCATAAAAACACCAGTTTATTTACCTTTCAATGAACTGCTGATAAGACAGTGAGGAGCTGTCCAACACATCGATGTTACAGGGACCTTCATCCTCTAATCTGAAATCTGAATTTAAGAACCTGAATAAAGAGACACACAAAGATTAGAACAGAACACCCCCTACAAGTACTGTTTAATGTTTTTAATCATGTTCTCTCAGTCAGCATGGAGGTTGAGCAGGAGGTGATCTGACCGTCCACCTGCCGTCAACACTGGGCTGAAGCTGAGTGAGTATCTGTCCGATCTGTCAACTTTAAACCACCTCTCATGAAGACAGATGTTAAATTAGCAGATTTCTGAATGAAGTTTGGTGTGGAGTTCAGTCAGAGCCGCGGGTATCGCTGCTAAACTCGCCAACACAGTTAATTTAACAGGAGATTTATTCGATATAAACTGTAAATATAATATTTTAAACTGAGCCCACAAACATTCGGTTTAGTGCTGGAACAGGTCAGTGAACTCACCATCCTCCTCCGTCATCTGCCCGCTCCTCTGCCCTCAACACGGCGCAGAAACATATCAGAACAAACCGAGTTACTGTTTTTAAAATCAACTGATTTTGTTCCATTCACAGCGAACTGAGGTCAAACTGAGCTCAGGAGAAAACTCAGTGAATCTCTGACATGAACACTGAGGCTGAAGCTGCCTGTTCACTTCCTGTCCGCTTCCGGCAGGAGGACCAATCAGAAAACACCACATTAAACTGACCGGTGCTCTGTGCTGCGTTCACGGTGCCTGGGATTTATGAAATACATCATTATCCGTGTGCAGTGAAAAAAATCATGATTTTCTTCCAGAGGCTTCCATGAAATGACTCAATAATATATAATAATTCGTTCACATGTAAATATTTGCACAAAAATATATATTAGATTTGACGTTTTTGTAGTGTACTTATTCATGTAAGTTACGTGATTTTATGTGTACTACAGTGTGTAGGCTAAACTGCATGCTCTGATATATTTCATATAATTTGTATGTATTATTACACATATATATCTATTTAAAACTGTGTACTTTTATTTGTACAGTTATGTACAATGTACAAGACTATAGAATAGAATATACTATATAATGTATATAAAGCCTTAAAATATAATTTCTTTTTAAGTCTTATCTGTTCTTAACCTTTGAAAATAAGAGCTATGACATTGCATTTTTCATCAGTGACTAAAAATTAAATAATGATGAAGAAGAGGCAGTTTTATTCAGTGACGTGCGTCTGTGAACTCTCTGAATAATTTCTCTGTTTTACCTGTTTTACCTGTTTTACCTGTTTGACCTGTTTGACGTCACCTGACGTTACCTGTTCTTTGAAGAAACAGATTCATGGACTAATCTGTTACTGAGAATTAAGAGAGAGAACAACTGAGACAAACTATAAAAACATTTAGATGTTTATAAAGAGGTAAAGTAACGTTATGAGGCGTATGTGTTTCTGTCAGAAGGAGTTAGTTCAGGGTTAATGTTGGCGTCAGGTGTTTTCTGGAAGGAAACAACCATGAATTTCCACATTTTCGAACAAAAAATCTTTATTTAGCATTATACATTCAAAAGTTTTAGTGTTTTTAAAACTTAATCAAAAATAATCACTTTAAAAACAGCTTTTCAAAAACACACAGGAACCAGAAAGATCCAAAATAAATCAGTGTCTGTGGTTTTATACTGAACCACAACACAAACTCACTGAGAGGTGTCTGCTCATGTAAAGGTAAAGTGATATAAATGTGTGTAAATCTAATATTTTTATGTACTTCATGTCAGATATGCATAAAAAAATCACAGTTGCAAGTACTCAGTACAAAAATACAGTAGTGATTTAATAACAGAATAAAGAGGTAATAAGCTCAGGTTCAAGGTAATGAACATAAAATTCACCTTCAGTGCAAATCTTTAATATTGGTGCTTATAAACAGAAGACAATCTGAGTTTTTCAGGTTAAAAAAAAATCAGCAGAAAGATTTTATATTGTTAATGACAGAGTCAGACAGAGTCTATTTCCTTCTTCTGTCTTTATAGTTAGATTTCCATTTTAAAAAGGCAGATTTTTTTTGCTTGTTTTAAGCTAAAAAACCTCAGCGTAAACACGAGACCATAAACCTTGTTCAGCTGGATGTTTTTGCACTTATCTGACTCCATCATTAAAGCTCCTATGAGAGGACGAGGAGCGAGAGGAGAACAGGGAGGATGGACAGCACCAGAGGAACTGAGAGGGAGATCAAGTGGGCGGCTCTGCTGGTTGAACCGATGCTGGAGGAGGCCGTGAAGGAGACGAAGCCCGGCTGGTTGCTGGAGATCTGGCTGTTGATCCAGGTCTGATACTGGGATGCGCGGGCGTAGACTCCTGGGAAACCGGCCTCAGCGCAGCCTCTTCCAAAACTCACCACGCCAGCCTGGACCCACTTGGAGCCATCTTTACTCACCAAGGGGCCGCCTGAATCCCCCTGCACAGGCCAGGACAGTTAATGTGGGAAGCTCATGGAATATACCTTTTTCACAGTCTAAGAATGATGGAAAACAGATTCTAAAATCCCCTTTTAACCAGAAACATCACTACATATCTCCACCAAACTCCATTTATAAAAGCACTAATTTTACTGAGCAGAACATGGGAGCTGCAGCTTCTATCCCTTAGTGTGTTTGTGTTACTGTGTGGTACTTTTACTTCAGTAAAGTATCTGATTACTTCTTCCACCACTGAGAGTCACACAGTAACACAGACACACTAACAGATGGAGGCAGTGGTATTCCAGCAGCTCCTGGTTAAATCCCTGTTTTTGTCAATGGAGTCTGGTAGAGATATACAGAGATGTTTCTGGATCTTCCTCTTTAATAAAAAGTTCTGTCTCTGTAGGAATCCTCTCATCATGTTGTCAGACTGAGAGCAACAATCTGAGTCTGTCAGTGATAAAAACAAAAACTTTAGTTGATGGACTTGTTGACTTGTCCACTGGACTGCAACAAGATGTGATTGCACTTTATTGATTAATGCAGCTCTGGACAAGTGTTTCCAAACAGACTCACCTGGCAGGAGTCCTTCCCTCCGTTTTCCAGACCGGCACAGATCATGTTGCTTGTGATTGAACCGTAGGCAGCATTGCACTGAGTGTTGGACACGACAGGAACACTCACCTCCTGCAGCGTCTGAGGGAAAGGAAGGGAAACTGACAAAGAAAAGACACACTAGGTTAAGCTCTGCATGTGAGATTTTCCTGACAATAAGTACAGAAATCACCAGCCTTTACAATGTTGTGCATGCCCTGTAGAAGATGCAATCAAAAAGTTTAGAGACTGTCTCTGCAGAGAATCAACAGAGATCCGTAAGGTTAAGCAAATGTTGCAGGTGCAGAAAGGTTCTTCAGAACAGAACAGAAGTCCAGTCGCCTTCGACTCTAGCTCTTAAAATCACAGCCTGCTGAAAATGGCCATCGATACCCATCTACCCACTCCCTGGATTTGGCTCCTGCAACTTCTTCCTCTTCCCCAAAATTAAGCTCAAGCTGAAGGGTCGCCATTTTGAGACAGTGGAGGAGATCCAGCACGGGTCGCAGATGGTCTTTGACAGAACAGGACTTTCAGGAAGTGTTCAAAGCGCGGCAGGAACACTGGGAACGGCAGCAGCCAAATAAACCAGGTACAGTTTTTTCTTGTTATAAGCAGTCTCTGAACTTTTTGATCGCACCCACGCTGCATCAAGTGTTTGGCTGTTTAAACTCAGTTGTTTGGTCCTAATTTTCTAAATTTAAATGCAGGCCGTCTTTGGTCTCTACACTGTAAAACATCATGCAGGAATGAATTGGAATCAACTAATATCTTATTCGTTTAATGTCGATATTTAAGTTGTGTTGATTTCAAGTCATTTCTTCTTGTAATGATGAAAACTGTGCCCATGAACCAGCTTCGTATCAAATTCATTCATTACTCTTAACACTGACTTATCACTGGATAATAATATTAATACTTACCGCCAGTCTGGATGGTTCCCCAGCCGGTGACCCAGCACGTCGTCCCAGCATCAAAGACGCTGCCTTCTGCTGCCAGACACACAGGACTGATGTAGTCGGTGAAATCAACTGTTGAGGACAGTCTCAATAAGGATATGTCGTTATTGTTTGTGTCAGAATTGTAGCCTGGATGGTTGATGACCTCGGACACTGTCCGGGACACCTCGTTAAGATTCACACTTTGTTGGCTCTCACGTCCGAGGTAAACCACCAAACCAGAAGTGCTGGTGCTGAGAGAAACAACATGACGACATGTGAGTAAAAAACATGTTATAAATATTACAAAATAGTTTTAAAGTGGTTTTCCACCACACCCTGATTGCATTTTCTCTTCCTTAATCCTGTGATCTGACAGGTGAGGTGCTGAAAGTGTCAGAACTCACCTGGGGAAACAGTGAGCGGCCGTCAGGACGTACTCATTGTTGATGAGGGAGCCTCCACAGAAATGGCTGCCGTCTCTGTGCAGACTGGCCTGCCAGGGCCACGCCCCGGGAGCAGCATCCTCACCCCCGACGATCTTTGTGTTGAGCGGTGCGTTGCCACAAACTGGAGGGAAACAGTTTGTGTTACCACTGTCGGTCAGTGCTGTTTTTGTTATTTGTTGTTGTGTTGTGTCTTTCTGTCCAGATGTTCCTGGTCCTCAGAGGATGAACCCCACTGAGTTTGTTTTCTGACTTTTCCTGTAGCACCTGGAGGTAGTTCATGTAACCCCAGATTGTTGCAGGACTCCTTGTCCTTCTTGTCTCTAGTTCTTTATGACTACTTGTATGTTAGCATTAGCACAGTTAGCATTAGTATGTTTGAGCTTGTTGTCCTGCTGCAGAATGAATCTTGGACCGATCAAATGTCTCCCTGATGGTACCATGTGATGGATTTGACTAATATCTAACGTAACTTAAACATCTGCACAGTACTTTACTGTGCTTCACAGACAACCTACAACTATCTAACCCACTCTTAATGCTAAGCTAAGCTAATCGCCTTGAGTTCTATTTAACAAATGGACATAAGGATGGTTGTTCAAGAACGCTTGTAAACATTTTTACAGCATCTTAATCATCAGAACCAGCTAAAGTTATCAAAGTATGTACACTAACCATTATTGTGCTTGTGTTATTGCTAATGTTAGCATGTTAGCATGCAGAAGGTGATGTAAACTCAGCTAAACTCAGCTCTCAGCGTTTCTTAAACATTTGAAGTGACATGAAGTTGTGGACAGGTCATGTCCACCTAACAGAACCTCTGGAAATAGAGAGCTGCAGGACTGATCCTAAAACCAGGAAGTAAGTTAGCATGTTAGCATGTTAGCACTTCCTGTTCCCTCGTCCCAAAGTCAGTGTGTTTCTGAAATAAGGTCTGTGGTTTTAACACAAGCTCAAGACATTTTCAGGTTTGATTCTCCAACATAAAATGGGTCAGTAAATCCCCCACTCCTGATGTTTGAAGCTTTTACGTGTCTTAAAAAAGGCGGTTGCTAACGAGTGCCAGAACAGTGGTGTTCATCTGTGAAGATGATCTGATCAACTAAACCTGAAGGATCAGAAACTTTAGCTGCTCACTGTTTATTTTCTGGAATAATCCAAAACACTATGAAAGAATCCCATTGGCTTTTTGTGGAGGAACCAGACTGATGCTAACTTCAGGTTGGACTACAGAAACACATCATCACTGTGGGACTGTATTCAATCGATTAGAAACAAAGGCAAATCAACACAATGTTGCACTGTGACTAGAAAAGATGCAAAACTACTAAGAGATGCAAAATGACCAGAAATGGATGCAGCTCTTTCAGTTTGTGTGTCTTGCTCTAGAGTAGGGGTGTGTTTTTTTTTTTTTTGTGTATATGACTAAAGGTCCTTTGTTTGATAATGTGTCAGTGGGAAATGAGGAAGTTCAATGAAAAGTCAGTCATTAAATAGTTTTCTAAACACTTGTATTTACCATTTAACCAGCTTCAGTGAAGAAACATTGTCTCATTGTTTCCCTGCTATACGTAGATGTGAAAATACAAGCTGCTGTAATTTTACTATTTGCACCTGGATTTGTGTCTTAATTTAAACCTTCAGTGTGTGTTTTATGAAAACAGAGAAAACAGGTAAATCAGAGAAATATGAGAACAAGACTCACCATCTAACTGTGCGTTGTTTCCTGTGGACGACACAATAAATAACACAATTAGTTACTTAATGGAAACTGGCAGGTTTGAAATCTGATCATAGGGATCATCACTCATTACTGTTTTGATAGACAAGCACTGTTCAAACACATCTGAGCACATTTCGGAGAAGTTCGAAAAAAGAAAAAAAACTAAACCAACTGGTTTTGCCCTTATGAATGAGATTCAGTTGTTTCCATCACATTACATGCCTGGGTGAGGTTTGGCCAAACTACAACATAACATTTAACCAGTGCCTCAGAAAACAAAGGAGTTCCAGGAGGGTGGTTCACGGTACACTGAAGACATGCTCTCCTCACGTCAAATATTTGCAGGATGAATTTGAAGTATGAGTAATCATCTGTGGATTGTTGTCTTTAAAAATACAAAAGGCCAATTATGAACAGCTGCTGCAGTTTAATCCAATGGACAACTGTTCAAATCAGTGTGCTTGTTTTTATCACTGACAGACTCAGATTGTTCTTCTCAGTGTCTGACAACATGATGACAGGATTCCTACAGAGACAGAGCTTTTTATTAAAGAGTCAGATCCTTTTAGTTTAACCAGAAACATCTCTATATATCTCTACCAGACTCCATAGAGAAAAACAGGGATTTAACCAGGAGCTGCTGGAATACCACTGCCTCCATCTGTTAGTGTGTCTGTGTTACTGTGGAGGACTTTCAGTGCTGGAAAAAGTAATCAGATACTTTACTGCAGTAAAAGTACCACACAGTAACACAGACACACTAACAGATGGAGGCAGTGGTATTCCAGCAGCTCCTCTGTTCTGCTCAGTTAAATTCCTGTTTTTGTCAATGGAGTCTGGCAGTTATATTTCTTTTCATTTTCTGTTATTACAGTTGACTTTACTCTAAAAAATCCTGCTGAACAAACTGACAGAGTCACTTGGTGAGTCGACAGTAACTGACAGTTCTAAGAATCTATCAGGACTCTGCTAACCAGTAAAAACTGGTTATTCTGGATTTTCATGCTGAGTGATATTTAAACATGTCGTATATGTGACTAATGATACTGATGTCACATCCTCGGTTTTACCATTACATACCACATAAACAACTGATTGAATAAACAAGATACATCCAGTTCATTAATAATAAGTGAAAATACATTTCCTCTAAATAGAAAGTTTTCCTGAAATAGAAAAGTCAGTTTCTTTTCACTGTAGTTGTTCTAAACACAAAACAAATCAGCTGATCGACACCGATTCTCTCCTGAGACCAGGTCGACTTCTTACAGAATATTGAACAGAACTCACCTGTAACTGTGAAGGCCGACAGCACGACAGCACAGACCAACAGCTTCACCTCCATGCTGTGATATTCAGACTGAGTGTGGTGATGGACAGAGGAGTAAAGAAGAAGAAGGTGTGTCAGTCTGAACTAAAGCTTCTCTCTGCTCAGGTGCAGCAGGTAGTTGTCAGTCTCCACCTATAAGACAACGCCTCCCTTTACCACATACACCCCCTGTACAAACACAGCCACATACTTTGACTTCTTGGGACTCTGAGTGCTGCGCTGTTGCTCAGGTGTCAGCTGGAAGATAATTCAGGTAAATCAATGTAAATGTTTGAAGTGCCTGACATTAGGTCCTGATCATAAAGAGATAAACACAGCTTCAAAGAAACAAAATGACCACGAAAAGATGCAAAACAACTACAGAGTTATGCAAAGCTACCTGAAACACACAGGTTGTTAGTTTAAACTCTTGTTGATGCTGGTGATAACTATGATGGTGATCTGCCTGATGATCAGATCTCTGGCCTGCGGTTTTAATCACAGGAAGTTTCTGTCAGTGACAGATTATTCCAGGTGTGTGAGGGTGAGGTGAGGTTTATCTTGTTTACAGCCACCAGTGAATACCAGGTAGAAATACATACCAGGGTGAAAAGCAGGACAGTGACGCAGGAAGCTGCTGTGAAACTTCTGCATTGTTTTACTCATCCATGACCGGTTCCTCAACCTTAACCATGTGTTTAATGTTGTAGTAACTAACTAACTAAACGTAACCTGAAACATAATCAAACCAAATTATGCAATTATTAATTTAGATTATCATGTAATCTAAATTACACTAATAACCTTTAACATGACTAATGTGTGTTTTAACACAAAGTAAGGTGTACCTATTTTAATGTTGGATCATCATCATATTATTGTTGTTGTTGTCATTCTTCTTCTTATTACATTCTGCTCTAAGATTCCATCAGTAACATGCAGGTATTCCATCTGTGGAAGACATGTAAAACACATATACACCAAACAAACACATTCTTTACTTTATTATACGATCTTAGGGCATAATATAAGTTTCAAATCATTTAAAAACTCTAAAACACTAAACGGACCTTGACATATCTATACTAACGTACGTACATTGCTTAAATCCTTCCCTCAACAACATCTCACCAACACTTCATTAGGAAAACCCTCAATTTTAGACATTTTTGGTCGTCAATTAATCGTACAGTTTTCCGGAACACGTTTTATGAGTTAGGACCAATAATTCACGTCTTCTCACAGTTTCGGCGTTAAAATAAATCTTGTAAATCAGGTACGGTATGAAGACTTAAGTGGAATACTAGGAAATAGTAGTGCTCAAACGACGATTTGATTTGGCTGGTTTGTGTATCCACATGTTTCATCGTGTTTACAAGTTTGTTACGTTGTTTTTTCTGTTCAGTCTATCTATATTTACTCAGTCAGAACCTCCGTGTTTTCAGAGTTCAGAGTCTGAATCTAGTGTATTTTCCAGTTTTTACTATTCACAGTTTGCTCTAGGAGATTCTCAGCGTCACTAGAAGCCCGCAGAAATTTCTGGGGACACGCTCGCAGCATACGTCATCACGCCGAGCAGCGCACTGAGCTCTGTGATTGGACGAGGAGCTCGGAGGGGGAAAGCTCGAGAAATGTCCAGAACAGAGTGAGAGACGTTTAAATAACGGTAACTGAGAAGAACACCGGCAGTTACCGTAAGAGAAGACTACGAAGAGAGCAACGACAGGACACAAGAGATCAGAAATCTCTTAATCACTGTTCACACTTTCTTCTCATCTTTCAGCGAGTAAGTACAGTGCTACAAGAACTTACTTTTAAATATGAATTATTTATTATATTATGTTGCTTGGATCTAACGTCCTTAAAGCTTTGTTTGAATGGTAGAAATAACCGTTGGATTCACCAAACTCCCTTAGAAAAACTGTACATTTTAGGCTGGATCAGATCAATGTACAGTGCTGTGTTCTGAGTTTAAGTTATTAGCTTTAAAAGGCGGCTGTGTATTCGAATATTTATGAAATGTCATCCACATTTTGTAGCGATTTATAAGAAATAAGTTTGGAGAACTCAACTGTACTGAAAAGATCATCCACCAAACTCGATCTGAAAAAATGTCAATTTAAATCGACGTCGATTTATGTACTGTTTTGTCAAACACATTTTAAGTATTTGTATAGAATCTTTAACGTCTAATGTAAATTTCGGCATTAAAGTAAAGTAATACCCCTATGTCTGGCACTGCATTCTTAATTTTGATGATTTAGATTTTCTTTGTGCTTTTTTTATTTTTTAGTTTTTATTCTTACTGAAGCTGTGATGTAGGTGTTAACTTTATTATCCTTTCTATTATGTCTCTTCATCTTTAGGACAGAAATTCAAAACAACCAAGATGTCTGCAGTTAAAGGTGTAGCGATCGGTATCGACCTGGGCACCACCTACTCCTGTGTGGGGATTTTCCAGCATGGGAAAGTAGAAATCATCGCCAACGACCAGGGCAACAGGACCACCCCCAGCTATGTGGCCTTCACTGACACCGAGAGGCTGATTGGGGACGCCGCCAAGAACCAGGTGGCTCTGAACCCCAGCAACACTGTGTTTGATGCCAAGAGACTGATTGGAAGAAAGTTTGATGATTCAGTGGTGCAGGCTGACATGAAGCACTGGCCCTTCAAGGTGATTTCAGATGGAGGGAAGCCCAAAATTCAGGTGGAGTACAAAGGTGAGGACAAAGCCTTCTACCCTGAGGAGATCTCCTCCATGGTCCTGGTGAAGATGAAGGAGATCGCTGAGGCCTACCTCGGCCAAAAGGTGTCCAACGCTGTCATCACAGTCCCGGCGTACTTCAACGACTCCCAGCGACAGGCGACTAAAGACGCAGGCGTCATCGCAGGACTGAACGTCCTGAGGATCATCAACGAGCCGACGGCAGCCTGCCATCGCGTACGGTCTGGACAAAGGAAAGTCAGGAGAACGTAACGTCCTGATCTTTGACCTGGGTGGAGGCACCTTCGACGTGTCCATCCTGACAATCGAAGACGGTATCTTTGAGGTGAAAGCCACGGCCGGAGACACTCACCTGGGTGGAGAGGACTTTGACAACCGCATGGTCAACCACTTTGTGGAGGAGTTCAAGAGGAAACACAAGAAGGACATCAGCCAGAACAAGAGAGCCCTGAGGAGGCTGCGCACAGCTTGTGAGAGGGCCAAGAGGACCCTGTCCTCCAGCTCCCAGGCCAGCATCGAGATCGATTCTCTGTTTGAGGGCATCGACTTCTACACCTCCATCACCAGGGCTCGCTTTGAGGAGCTGTGCTCCGACCTGTTCAGGGGAACATTAGAGCCGGTGGAGAAAGCCCTGAGAGACGCCAAAATGGACAAGGCTCAGATCCACGACATCGTCCTGGTGGGAGGCTCCACCCGAATCCCCAAAATCCAGAAACTCCTGCAGGACTTCTTCAACGGCAGGGAGCTGAACAAGAGCATCAACCCAGATGAGGCGGTGGCTTACGGCGCCGCCGTCCAGGCCGCCATCCTCACAGGTGATACCTCAGGCAACGTTCAGGACCTGCTGCTGCTGGACGTGGCGCCTCTGTCCCTGGGTATCGAGACGGCCGGAGGAGTCATGACGTCCCTGATTAAACGGAACACCACCATCCCCACCAAACAAACCCAGGTGTTCACCACCTACTCTGACAACCAGCCCGGGGTCCTCATCCAGGTGTACGAAGGTGAAAGAGCCATGACCAAGGACAACAACCTGCTGGGCAAGTTTGAGCTGACAGGAATCCCTCCTGCTCCTCGAGGGGTCCCACAGATCGAGGTCACCTTCGACATCGACGCCAACGGCATTTTGAACGTGTCTGCGGTGGACAAAAGCACCGGCAAAGAAAACAAGATCACCATCACCAACGACAAGGGCCGACTGAGCAAAGAGGAGATCGAGAGGATGGTGCAGGACGCTGACAAATACAAAGCTGAGGACGACCTTCAGAGGGACAAGATCTCTGCCAAGAACTCCCTGGAGTCCTACGCTTTCAACATGAAGAGCAGTGTGCAGGATGAGAACCTGAAGGGCAAAATTAGTGAGGAGGACCAGAAGAAGGTGATTGAGAAGTGTGACGAGACCATCACCTGGCTGGAGAACAACCAGCTGGCTGATAAAGAGGAGTACCAACACCAAGCAGAAAGAGCTGGAGAAAGTGTGTAACCCCATCATCAGCAAGTTGTATCAGGGAGGAATGCCTACAGGTGGCTGTGGAGAACAGGCACAAGCCGGCTCCCAGGGGCCCACTATTGAGGAGGTGGACTAAAGTGGCCCCTTAATGTGGACTCTGTGGTGATGGGGACTGTTTGAAAGACAATGGTTATGGTCGTAATGTTCACAAGTTTGGTTTTAATATGAGATTTATAAATTGTTAAGTTACAAAACTTTGAGAGACGTTCCTTGTAAATATATTTTTCACCTGTGCATTGTGATCTCTACTGTGACTTTATATTTCATGTTTGTTTGTTTCTGTTGTCATTGTATTTGTTAAATATAAGTTAAGATGTTGTAAATAAAATAGCAAGTGCCATCCTGATGTAATTTTCATCTCTGCCTTCCTGTATATTGCAATAAAGATGAAAATTAAACAGAATTCTTGTGTGTTTTTGTTTCTTTCTGGTTTTTATGATGTAAATCGTTAATTTTAATGATCCAAACATTAAATTACAGAACAAGAAGCTTGTAAAGTCTGAATCGATTGGCTTAAGGTTGATGAGAGTTACAGTCATGCACTGCCACAGGGACTGTGTCCTAAATCGTTTTTAATGCAGGATTTTGTAAAACAAAGAACCCACAAGAAGTTCCAAGCCATTACAACAAAAGTTTTTAAGGCCTCAGTCCTTTATAAGTGGAAATGTGTTGGTTTTACACAGGAGATGGTGGTTAACTAACTAAAGGTCCATCTAGAGTAAAAACAGGTTGTAAGCCACTTCTATAATAATAAAAAAAATCATTTTCAAATTAGTCACATTTGGTCTAAATGTAGTGAATTGTGTGCTACTGAGAATAAAGAGGAGATTATAACTGGTTTATTGAGTCCACACAGTCTGATTATAAAGAAATAAACTGGAAAACAAAGAATTTACTCAAAAACCAACAAGTGGAGGCAGCCACTATACTGATGAATACTTTACTTGTTGCTCATTTGAAGTTTTTTGTACTTAAACATGTTGAAACATTACGTCCATGTCTTTGAAACAACTGACTGAGCATCTTCTGAATAATTTTCAGTGAATATTCGTCGATATTTCTCCAGTTCTATTGTTTTTGCATCATTTGCATCTACACCAATACTCATACTGGTTAGGTAATTACCAGATTAATGACAATAATATTGATAAAACTTTATTTGTGCAGCACACCATACAGCAAGATATAGTACAATGTGATTCACAAAAGATATAACACACACATATGAACAAAAGAAGAAAAAATGTTAAAGACAAAGCAGAAACAAATAGAATATATTTTAAAATTAAGAGCAAATGAATGATGACTGATATAGTGGGTGATGCCATGTTGATAAAATAACACTGTACTTGACTTTCTTTTTAAAAATTTTGGTTTAAATACCTTAAATTCACCTTTAAGGTGTAAAGCATTAAGATGAAATGTTTTTCAAGCTGATCTCATCAGAGTTCATTTTATGAAGACAAAGATTCTTAAATAAAAGTCTGTTTCTTCTTTATTTCTTTTTTCTTTTAATGTTAATTTTGAAAGAATGAATAAATGCACTGATTCAGACCATGTATCACTGATACAGTCAAAGTGAAGAAGTTTCTATCTGGGTTTTTCTCCAGGTGTCCAGAAAGTTCTTCCTCAGTCCAGAAACTTCGCTTTGTTACGTAATCCCGCCGGAAGCAAAAACTGCGCTCGCTGCTCTCATTGGCCAGCGTGAATACGTCAGGTAGCAAGTGATGACCAGAAAAATACCGAAACTAGTATGTTTTTGCCTTCAAAATAAGACTACGGTGTGTTATTTTCAGTTGGTCGCGCGTTAAATTAATTAGACGGTATTTTATTTTGAAATCGATAACAGGAAGTTGTACCTTCCACAGATGCTGACTTGACGGTGCTGTGTGTATGAAACGTCTAGAAGCTGCCAGACCGTCAGCTCCACAGATATAAAGCGGCAGCTCTCAGAGCAGAGACAGAAACAGATCAGACCACAACAGAAGATCCAGAGAGGAAGGAGGAGATCAGACCTCTTCACTGCACAGACCAACAAGGAAACACAAAACTGTGAGTACAACCTTCAATAATGAAAGAAAAATACTTTGATCCTTTAGTATTGAGTAATATATACACGTGTGTTTTATTTTGAAGTAACGTAAGAGGTGGAAACGCCAAAGATTCAAAATTAAGAATGTTTAACTAAACCAGTAAAGATGAACATAAGTGATGTTTAGTTTCTAAAAGGTTGTTTAACTGTTTGACAGGCGACCATCTCCAGTGAAAATGTCTGCAGCTAAAGGTGTAGCGATCGGTATCGACCTGGGCACCACCTACTCCTGTGTGGGGATTTTCCAGCATGGGAAAGTAGAAATCATCGCCAACGACCAGGGCAACAGGACCACCCCCAGCTATGTGGCCTTCACTGACACCGAGAGGCTGATTGGGGACGCCGCCAAGAACCAGGTGGCTCTGAACCCCAGCAACACTGTGTTTGATGCCAAGAGACTGATTGGAAGAAAGTTTGATGATTCAGTGGTGCAGGCTGACATGAAGCACTGGCCCTTCAAGGTGATTTCAGATGGAGGGAAGCCCAAAATTCAGGTGGAGTACAAAGGTGAAGACAAAGCCTTCTACCCTGAGGAGATCTCCTCCATGGTCCTGGTGAAGATGAAGGAGATCGCTGAGGCCTACCTCGGCCAAAAGGTGTCCAACGCTGTCATCACAGTCCCGGCGTACTTCAACGACTCCCAGCGTCAGGCGACTAAAGACGCAGGCGTCATCGCAGGACTGAACGTCCTGAGGATCATCAACGAGCCGACGGCAGCCGCCATCGCGTACGGTCTGGACAAAGGAAAGTCAGGAGAACGTAACGTCCTGATCTTTGACCTGGGTGGAGGCACCTTCGACGTGTCCATCCTGACAATCGAAGACGGTATCTTTGAGGTGAAAGCCACGGCCGGAGACACTCACCTGGGTGGAGAGGACTTTGACAACCGCATGGTCAACCACTTTGTGGAGGAGTTCAAGAGGAAACACAAGAAGGACATCAGCCAGAACAAGAGAGCCCTGAGGAGGCTGCGCACAGCTTGTGAGAGGGCCAAGAGGACCCTGTCCTCCAGCTCCCAGGCCAGCATCGAGATCGATTCTCTGTTTGAGGGCATCGACTTCTACACCTCCATCACCAGGGCTCGCTTTGAGGAGCTGTGCTCCGACCTGTTCAGGGGAACATTAGAGCCGGTGGAGAAAGCCCTGAGAGACGCCAAAATGGACAAGGCACAGATCCACGACATCGTCCTGGTGGGAGGCTCCACCCGAATCCCCAAAATCCAGAAACTCCTGCAGGACTTCTTCAACGGCAGGGAGCTGAACAAGAGCATCAACCCAGATGAGGCGGTGGCTTACGGCGCCGCCGTCCAGGCCGCCATCCTCACAGGTGATACCTCAGGCAACGTTCAGGACCTGCTGCTGCTGGACGTGGCGCCTCTGTCCCTGGGTATCGAGACGGCCGGAGGAGTCATGACGTCCCTGATTAAACGGAACACCACCATCCCCACCAAACAAGCCCAGGTGTTCACCACCTACTCTGACAACCAGCCCGGGGTCCTCATCCAGGTGTATGAAGGTGAAAGAGCCATGACCAAGGACAACAACCTGCTGGGCAAGTTTGAGCTGACAGGAATCCCTCCTGCTCCTCGAGGAGTCCCACAGATCGAGGTCACCTTCGACATCGACGCCAACGGCATTTTGAACGTGTCTGCGGTGGACAAAAGCACCGGCAAAGAAAACAAGATCACCATCACCAACGACAAGGGCCGACTGAGCAAAGAGGAGATCGAGAGGATGGTGCAGGACGCTGACAAATACAAAGCTGAGGACGACCTTCAGAGGGACAAGATCTCTGCCAAGAACTCCCTGGAGTCCTACGCTTTCAACATGAAGAGCAGTGTGCAGGATGAGAACATGAAGGGCAAAATTAGTGAGGAGGACCAGAAGAAGGTGATTGAGAAGTGTGACGAGACCATCACCTGGCTGGAGAACAACCAGCTGGCTGATAAAGAGGAGTACCAACACCAGCAGAAAGAGCTGGAGAAAGTGTGTAACCCCATCATCAGCAAGTTGTATCAGGGAGGAATGCCTGCAAGTAGCTGTAGGGAGGAGGCACGAGCCGGCTCCCAGGGGCCCACTATTGAGGAGGTGGACTAAAGTGGCCCCTTAATGTGGACTCTGGATCACTGTAACATTCAGCTGTTAACTTGACACCTCATTTGTCCTTATATATTATATACATTTGTGATCTGTCATCAAGAAACTGAGAATTTGTCCATATGTTTTTATATTTTTGCTTTGCTGGACATTGCAATAAATATAATTGGTAAATAAATCTTTATTTGTCTTTTGATTTCATTAGTATTACTTCAGAGTCATCAGAACTTAACATGAAATAAAACCAGAGATTACTAACATATATTCTATAGCAAACAGTGCAGCCACATTAAGATTTTGAGAAGTAAATAATGACTGTCTTGACTTGTTCATGTAGGAATTGCAGTGCAGTGCAGTATGCAGAAATACCACTAGATGGCACAGTTTAACTATTTCCCTCTGACAGATCCTGTTATAAGAATCTGTTCGACAGATTCTCTGTGGGAATCTGTGGGACTTCCTGCAACTCAAGTTTTACAACACACACAAGCTGTGCCGTGACCACCAATAATTATAATTTCCAGTAAATAATAACTGATTTCCTGGTGATAAAAAAAGCTTCTTATGAAGTTTGAGATCAGTTCAGCATTACTTCATTCAAATTACATGTTTAATTCCTCTGTCATCCAGTTCAGTATTTTGATAAAAAGAATAATGTTGATCAGACATGAAAATACAAACTATACAGAGGAAGTATTCAGATCCTTAAATACTACTGAATATTCTGTTGTTTTTCTGTGTGTAGATGAGTTGTCTATATGTATTTTCTTTGTGGATTCTCTGCCTTGAATTTCTTCTTTAGGGACAAATATTGTATCTTGAATTGAATATTACTTAAATATATAAATATAATCAGGAAATTTACTTCAAGTATTAGAAGTAAAAGTACCCAATGCAGAAAAAATGGCATTTGTGCCTGTTATACTATTATATATCATAACTCCATAATTACTTGTGATAATGTGTAATAATGTGTAAACAACATTATTTTCATGATTAATTGTTAAGTTTGTTTAAATTCAGAAAATACCGAGGAAACAAATAGTAACTAAAGCTGTCAGATGCTTATAGTGGAGTAAAGAGTACAATATTTCCATCTGGTTATGTTGTGAAGTAAAAGTAGAAAGTGGCACAAAGAGAAAACACTCAAAGTACAAGTACCTCAAATGTGTGCTTGAGTACAGTACTTGAGTAAATGTACTTAGTTACATTCCACCAGTGATTCCTGGTTATGTTAATGTCTCAAACTGTCTGCTTCAATGTGGACAGCTGATTCCAGAAATCCTCCAACTGAGAACAACAGGAAAACACAATCAAGAAGTTTGTTTACATCTGCAACAGTTAGTTTGTTTACATCTGCAGTGGTTACTTTCCCTGTGAGTTTATTCATGGCCAGTTTAACCCCCTGGGGCAAAAAACATTTTTAGGCCCCTATTGACCCCCACTACACATGGCAGTTTAAATTTTAAGTCATTTTTAATCAACAGTTAAGTGGTTCCATCTTCTCAAATGTGAATATTTGCAAGTTTCATAGTTTTCTATGATAATAAAATCAGCAACTTTGGGTTTTTGACATTAAAGACGATTGTTTTGGATGAATAATGGATATTTTTCACTATTTCTGACATTTTATTGACAGAACAATCAATTGATTATTAAAGAAAATAAATATGAGGTGTATTAAGTTTGAAAAATAATTGTTGGTTGCAGCCTTACAGTTCTCCTGTGATGGAATAATTCAACCTTAAGGTCTTGAAGCAAATTTCTTTATAAAACCCCGACCACAAAATGGAGGCTGGACCCAGATTTCCATGAGACCATGCAGACACATGATTAGGAGTAAACCTGGAGCCTTTGAAGCCCTTTAGCAGTTGAATTCTTGGCCCGGTTGGTGATCGGGCCTTGAATTTATCTAATGAGCATCCACCTGATTGTGGAGAGGTATATTAGCTGTACACTGATTTTAATTCCTGCCTCATTTTCATATTTCATACACAGTGTCTGAATAAGTGCAGCTCCTCAGCATTATAAAACGTGGCTAAAAGATACGGAGCCTTGTAAAGATGATCATTAAATCAAGCCTTCGAGCCTTTGTACCAGATTATTAATATTATCTAGGTCGGTTTATTTATACCCTTTTATTTGTGAAGTGGAAACCTCACCGGAAACAGAACAGCCAGTTTCCGGTCAACACTTGAGTCCCGCCCCACCAGTCTGTGCCATCTTGTATTTAGCAAGAACAAAAACGGTGTGAGAAACAAGCCGAACCTCAGGATGGGGCGCAGATTTTAAGACGAGTTTTAAGAGTATATTTGAAAAAGCTTTGATCTAACGGGACAATATGCTCGGAAGCGGGACACCACGGAGAAACACCAGCCACACCCCGCAGAACAGCTAATGTTAACGTTAGCTTCAAGCTATAGAAGCTAAGCTAGCCAATTAGCTAAGGCTAGTAACCCAGTAACGTTAAAGAGACAACTGGCGAGCTTAAAGTTTATATTTCAGCGCCGGCGTGATTTGGAAACTGTAATTTAATTTCTCTGTAGCTCTGAAATCAGGAGGGACTTCGGTGGGAATGGGCCGGACGTCGTGTTGATTATCTGCTGAGAGGAAACCCAGGCTATGAGGATAGACGCTCGTTAGCTCGGCTGCTAACAGTTGTTTTTCGGTCCAGAGCGGAACCACAATAAGCCGCGGTAAGTAACGCTACATTAGCTTAGCTGCCCGGCTAGCTGCAGGGGCTAGCTAACCCAGTTAGCTGCTCCAGAGGTTTTTCAAACTTGGGTCCGGGGACGCCCCGGTGGTCTTTGATTTATTTCCAGAGGCCTTCAGGTACACAGACACACAAAAAAACAGTTTTAATTTACTGAAGCTCCCAACTCGTCTGTGACGGGTGGTTTTATTTTACCCAAATTTAACGTTTATTTTCCGCAGACCGTTAAGATGCATAATTCAGTGAGAATCCGGCAACAACAATCTTTTTTAGGACAGACATTATCAAACAGAGAGCTGTGGTTTACTGCGTGTCCTCCTCTGCGAAAACACAGTAATGTTAACACCAGGTCTGCAACTAAAGATTATTTTTATTATCGATTCATCTGCAGATTTAGTCCATGAAACATAAGAAAATGACGCTGAGCTGAAGGTTATGTGTTCTAACATCATTTCTTAATCGGCCGACAGTCCATAAAAAACCTTAAATATTCAGTCAGCAATGATACATGGAGGAAAACAGCAAGTAGTTTTTAAGTTTTGTGAGAAAACTCGATCAAAACGATTATTTTTTTATTGATAATCTCTTCCATTATTGTCATGTAGGATCGCCTTTGCCCACATCTGCATTTATCAACACATATCAACGTTATTAAAGCAGCAGTCTGACAGATACACAGTCTATATGTTGCATCCAGGAGGACTGAATGCTGGATTTGAATGTCTAACTTTATTCACAATAAACAAAATAAATTCCAGCCGCACTAGAATCTGAGTCCTGCTGCTACAGACCGACGGAATAACAGTCATTTCTGTTGATGAGGTGTTTATCAGGGTGGAGCAGAGGCCATTTATGGTGTTGCAGTGTCCAAACTAAACTAAGTTAATCGATGTGAGGTTTCCGTTTTGGGGGCAGAAGTTGATGTAACGCTTATGTAAACTTAAATCAGAGCCACGCATCTTGAGCGTCCTTATTTCCCCCTGAAATAACTCCATAGTTATGAGTTACAGTTTACATGTATTTAAGGATAAATCTGTGTTTATGCTACTGTATGAACTTTTCTTTAAATGTTTGGACCACGCCTAGTGTGAACTGTTGATCCCTCATTGCCTCTGATTCAGCTGTTTGTGTTCCATTCTCCAAAACAACAATTCACCCCCAGTTGTGTTGGTTAGTGGGGCTAATAAACACATTTATCCCCATGTAATGTGATTGTTACACATTGACAATAAGAAGCTTCTTTTATGCACCATGTTCAGCCATGTGATCCTGGTCATCCGGCACCACTGACACACCAAATTTCACGTCACTCGTTGTGTTTAAAAAGAACTGTCTGAGGCTCTGTTTCCCCTCCTCCTCCTCCCCCTGTTTTTTCCTTTAAATTTAACCGGATTGAACATGTGTGAGCTTATTTTCTCTCCATGTAGGAAGTTGAGGAAACTTGCTTAAACTCGTTCCTTGGAAAATGACAGAAATAGACGCCACAAGACGTCGTGTCATAGTTAAAAAATGGTGAATGCTTGGTGGTTTTTTTTGCAGGGATCAGAAAACAGTGGACAACAATATTGGTTTTCAGACAATTTCCATTTAGTCATGAATTCCACAGCGCTGGGTCATTTATATGGACGTGACCCGGTTTGAAGGTCGGTGTTGTGGAGGTGATTAAAAACTTGAAATGTGATAAAGGGTTCCAGACCAGATCTGAACTTCAGGAGGAATTAGGATGCCCCCGTTTCTTTTTAAAATTTTCCTCCTGTACGTTTCACATCTCTCAGATCGGTTGTTTTCCTCCTGACTGTAGCTGCAGGCGTCTGCTTCCTTCCTTTGGATTGAGCACCGTCAGGCCACTGAGTGCCACATAATGTATAATTGGAAATTGGTTCACTGCGTTTTGAAGGAATGTTGGGTCGTGGGTGGAGGTGGGGGGGGGGTCCGTCTCCTCGTCTAGCACAGATTTACTCGTGCGTTTACACAGCGGAGCTTTAAAAGGAATGAGCCTCGCCGCGCTGCATTAACCCCCGAGGCCGAGTCTTTCACCGGATCACAGAGGCCTGGTTCACAGTGGCCCGGCTCTCCTCAGGGCTCCAGCTGACGAGCGTCTACATCATTATAACATGATGCTCAGTGTGCAGGCTCAGGCTTGATTTGAAGCTCCAGTTTCTTCACACTGATCTTTGATTTGAGTTTCAGTGTTGAGCGTCTCTGATCTTCACATGTTCACATGAGACCACACAAGTGTCATGCATGTAATTAGATGCAAGTAAAGGCTTTTTTCTGTCTTTATGTTTTTATAGATGCTGTGTTTATTAGATTAGTTTATCATCCAGATATTAATATGCAATCATTTTTCAAGCAAAAACACCAGATATTTACTGGTCCTAGCTTCTCTAATGTTAAGATTTGATGCTTTTCTTTGTCATATATGAGATTAAACTAAAACAAGTTACTGGAGTAGACATTGGATTGTGGGAAATTTAACTTCCATTTTTACTAATTTTTTTAGACAAACAGTTAAGAAAACAATCTGCAGATTAATCAAAGTAAATAATCTTTAGTCAGAGCTAGAGTTTATTTATCCATTTAATGGTGCTCTCCCTTGCGTTTCAACTACAGCTGAAAGAAGTAATTGATTAATTAATCAACAAAAGATTCCTCTGCATTAATGTTGATTATTCATGAATAATTTTTCAAGCAAAGATGTCAAACATTCTGATATTTGCTGCCCCACTGTTCTTAGTTTCTGCTCTTTCACTGTTTTCTGGCTCAGTTTAAAATGTAAAGTTTAACAAACATTCTGTCGTATTGTGACCAAACATAACAGTAGATTAATCTGTGTTTCAGGCCGTGAGTTCTTCACAGTGAAATTCTGAACGCTAACCTCTGTAAAGTCTTTGTGTTGGGTTTTATGAGACGACGGCGTCCTCGTCAGAATGTTAATCATTATATTCTCGACAGTCTCATGATGACCTTCACGGCCGAGACATTCAAAAAGAGACTAAGTGATTTTCTCACGGTTCCTCTTCACCCTGAAATCAGAAGATGTGACCCTGTTCTTGGTCCGAGTCAGTTAAACCTGATTAACTCAGTTTCAGTCAGAGAGTGGGTTAGTTAGCCGGGGTTCCTGAATCTCAAAGAGCACACAGATGTTCATCCTCAGTAATCTGTTTTAATGAATGATTTAGAATCTGTATGGATAATTTTTATAATAAAACAAGCACTTATTTGGTCTGTATCAGTACCAGACTCCATTGACAAAAACAGGGATTTAACCAGGAGCTGCTGGAATACCACTGCCTCCATCTGTTAGTGTGTGTGTGTGTTACTGTGAGACTTTCAGTGGAGGAAGAAGTAATCAGATACTTTACTGAAGTAAAAGTACCACACAGTAACACAGACACACTAACAGATGGAGGCAGTGGTATTCCAGCAGCTCCTGGTTAAATCCCTGTTTTTGTCAATGGAGTCTGGTAGAGATATACAGAGATGTTTGTGGTTAAACTAAAGGATCTGACTCTTTAATAAAAAGCTCTGTCTCTGCAGGAATCCTGTCATAATCTGTTTGCATTAGTTGTGTATTTGAGTCCTTTTATACTAATGTATTTTAATGTTTGTTTATTCTGTAGCTCCTTATTTTCCGTCTGTAACACAGAGAGAGACAGTTGTTATACTTTTGATGTCAGCTCCAGCCCAAACTGAACAGTTAATAATTGAAATCCATTCATGTTGAAGTGCACTTTGTGAAAACCAGCTGCCATTTTGTCCCCCCCTCCTCACCCCTCTCTCTGCTCTTTGTGTCACTCTGTTTCCTCTGCTTTTTGTTTGTAACTTGCTCCCTCCAGTTTTCTCTCAGGTAAACATCCTGATGTTCCCTGTAACCGTCTTCATGTCACAACTCGTCAGCTGGTAACTGTCCCAGATAGATCAACTGTGGGAGATCATGGCTGTTTTTTTTATTTTTATCACCATCTCCGAGCTGTTTCTCCAAAAACCATCCGGTCGTGACATTCCTGAAATATTACAGAATATTTGAGACGTGAAGCGTAGATTTGGAGTCATCGCAGAGGCTGATAAAGTCTCTGTTTTGATGCTCGTTGAGGGGATTTCACAAATGGGTCAGAACAAGAAGGCACTTTCCAGCATGTTTAACACATTAATTAGATGGTTTTCTGCCCAAGTGGAGTGGAAAACAGACGCGTCACATCCCTCTGAAACAATATGGGCACACGGTCCGCGATCCAAATTTAAATCAAAGAGTCGTCATCCCTCCACAAACACTGAGAAAGGCAGGACTGGGATCTGCTGCGACTCCCAGAGTGACTGCCAGGTGTTTCAATACATCAGTCAACATTAGTCACATTTGTTTAAGCAGATATTTTCAGGTGCAATGAGACCGGTCGTTCAAAAACTCTCTATATCACAGCAAAGACCAGGATCTGGTCTCTGTGTCTTGATCTGGATCGTCCTAACCTGTGGTGTCCTCTCTGTGGTTTCCAGGCCCTGGCCATGCCCTCGAGTGCACGGGCGGGCAATCTGAAAGACCCCGATGTGGCGGATCTCTTCTGCAAAGATGATCCGGAGAAGCTGTTCGCTGACCTCCGAGAGATCGGCCACGGCAGCTTCGGAGCCGTGTATTTTGTGAGTATGACACGTGAACACACAGTATCATTTGATCTCAATCGGAACAATAAGACGAGATGTGGTTTGACGTTGTGGCGTAGTGTGGGATCATGGGAGTTGCAGTGAGGAGCTGAATTCTCCTCAGAGGTCTCCTCCTCTCCACAACAAACAGAACAGCTGATTAAAAACTCTAAATAAAAGAGTTTGATGTTAAAGCTGAGCTGCTGCTAACTTCAGATCTGACGACTAAAATCCTTCATTTGGTTAAAAGCAGTTAAAAACTACAAAGATCTAAAAACTGTATCTCAAAAAGTCAATTTTGATGCTTCTTGTGCCCACAACCTTTTCTCTGTGTTGTCTTTTCTGTTGCTGGGTTTGATACCTGTGGCCAGGTAAAAACACGAGGCTGACATTTTTAACTTCACCTTCAAAACTGGTGTTAACAGTCGTCACTGAGCAAATCCCAAATACGGACGTAGATTCAGAGGAACTGCATCCTCTGAGCTGGTAAAACATATTCAGACGGTCAGAACATCATCGTCTTCTCCTTGGTTTTCAGCAGTTTCCTGTTTTGTTTGCAGGAATAAAACAACACGATTAGGGCTGCCACCTAAACGTTCAGTGTTTGATGCTTCGAAAGTCCCTGATTCAACTCACGACTCATAAAGCCCCAAACAAGACACTTAAGCTGCTTTTAAACAGAGTTCAGCTTCTGTGTAGGTCACTATACCAGCTCTTCCTTTTACAGACATGGATTCGTCTCTGTGACTGCCTTTAACACGTCAGAATAAAAGCTGTATAAAAGCTCCTTCTGTGCAGTGTGGAGATCACGCTGAAGAAAACCAAACAGTTAAAATCTTTATCGGATTTTTCAAGCATTTCCCTCGGAGATGAAACCTGAGCCCAGGAGGCCTGAGCAGCATCCAGCTCCACCGAGTGTGTGGGTTTCACAGATTCAGACGTTTTGTCTTTAACAAAGAAGCTGTGAATCTGACCCCCCCCCCTCAATTAAGAAAACAGTGGGAACACAACATGTGTACGGACTGAGCATCTCATTTCACCTGTAAGATATTCCTCAGGCTGTGTGGTAGACTAACACCTCCACAGTGTTCTCACTGAGCGTCTGAGTTTCAGAGGATCCTTAAAAGGCCATCAGAGATGTGCAACAAAAATAGACAATGTGCACCAATTTACATCAGTTAAACTGGTTTATACTGTATTTCCCTCTGACTGTGTGTAAACTCTGTGTCCTGAAATAACTGCAGGCGACGTCAGTCAGGGATTAAAACCTTATTTCACGTTGAAAATGTCGTCTTTAAGGTTGTTTGTGTTTTAGTTCAGGAGTTCTTCTCCGTAGAAACAGGGATGATGGATGATGTAGTTGTTTACAGTCTGCGGTCGGACTCAGTGTCGTCACAGATCAACATGACTTTGTCTGGCGTCTGATAGCAGCATCCTCAGTCAGAGTTTAGGATTAAGCCCTTTGGGGGATTAAGCTGTGAGGGAAATATAAGCATTTTATCCTAAAATAAATTCATCATGGTGTACGTCTTTGTTCTGGTCAGGTTGATCTCTCTGCACCAGCACAGTCTTTAATACTTTAAAAGTCATGATGAACATTCAATCATCGTCCTGATGAACGATGTTGGTTTCAGACAAACCAAAAAACTCAAGTCCAGAAATGTCACTCAAACAGAATTTAAAGGTTCAGGTGTGATGGTTCCTTTGTTGTTACACACTTTAATAACCAGGTCAGGGCCGAGCAAAACAACAACACATATCAACATATATCAGATGACAAAGTAAAAACCTTGTTTCATATCGTGTTCAGTGATTTCATGTTGTCGTTAAGTTCAGAGTTAATGTGTTGATGTTCACGTGTGACTCGGCTCGACTCGCGTTTTAACGTTTAGCACGACTCCGACACGTCAGACTACGTATATATACACATGAAGTGACCTGCTGCCTGAACACGAGGACTTACAGCGACCAGGTTACTGCAGTGAGAGCAGACGTTTGTGGTTTAAAGGTCAGAGAAGCTGGAGGATAAATCTGGGTGTGGAAACTTCCTCTTTCGTTTCTGCTGAAGTTCCCTTGGGCAAAGCCCACAGAACTAACGTCTTCGCTGGCAGCTCAGGTTGTTATTATACTTGGCAGCTTCCAGGTGTGTTTCTGCAGAGGAGAATGTTGGATCCCAGTGAAATTCACCTGAATAAAGGTTTAACTAAGTGTGCTATGATTTACCTGTGTAACCTGTTTGACTCCGAGTGCACCTGTGTAAACACGTCTGTGTGTCTGTCGTCCTGCAGGCCCGAGATGTGCGCAACAATGAGGTGGTGGCCATCAAGAAAATGTCGTACAGCGGCAAACAAACGAACGAGGTGACGAGAGAGACGACAACTTTCTAAACATCTCCCCAAAGATAAAACTCGTGTCGTTAAAATGTTGTGGAGGAAACAGCCTCAGGTCTGACTGTTCTGTGTTCTGTGCAGAAATGGCAGGACATCATTAAAGAGGTGAAGTTCCTGCAGAAACTTCGTCACCCAAACACTATCGAGTATCGAGGATGTTACCTGAAGGAGCACACAGCATGGGTATGTACTGGGACCAATTTACTAAGTACACCTACACCTTTATGAAGCTTTAAAAGGACAGTTTTCATTTAAGCTTTCTGTGGAGTCTGAATACATTTCCACTGTGGATGTGAGGGGAACAAACAGGTGGAAAACTAATAATTAAAGTGATTAAAAAGAGAAGTAATGTGTGTTAAACTGTCTCTCCCTCAGCTGGTGATGGAGTACTGCCTCGGCTCGGCCTCAGATCTCCTCGAAGGTCAGTCGAGCACAAAACACCACAAACATGTTTTCACCAGTTTCACCAATTTTCTGATTAACTGATTTTTATTTAAAGCCTAAAACCAGGAAGTCAGTTAGCATGTTAGCATGTTAGCTCTTCCTGTTGTCAGTGTGTTTCTGGTTAAATGTCTGAAATAAGGTCTGTGGTTTTAACACAAGCTCAAGACATTTTCAGGTTTGATTCTCCGACATAAAATGGGTCAGTAAATCCCCCACTCCTGATGTTTGAAGCTTTTACGTGTCTTAAAAAAGGCGGTTGCTAACGAGTGTCTAAATGAGACTACAGAGGTTGTCGGGGACGTTAACATGAAAACCACCTTTACACTGTTTTACTTTATTGCTGTTGTTGTGTTGTGACTCGTCTTTGTCTCTTTTTCTTCTCAGTTCACAAAAAGCCGCTTCAGGAAGTTGAAATAGCTGCTATTACCCATGGTGCACTGCAGGGATTAGCATATCTTCACTCTCACAATATGATTCACAGGTAAAGTCTTCTTCACTGTGTCGACTCATACTTTAACAACACTGGAATATTTATTATTATTTATCATAACTGTTAACTGATGAAAAAGATTTAAAAACAAGAAAGATAAAATAATGAAAAGGGAATATTTGGAAATGATGAAAACCAGAAATAAAAGAGACGATATTAAAAGGAATACAGAAAATAAAAATAGATTAAAAGGAAAAACCAAGCAGTAAAACAGACTAAAATGTATAAATGAATAAAGGACTTAATAATAATAATAAGACTTAATGTTTGCTTTATGTTAATTATAATTATTAGAAACACCTTGCAGCTAAAACTGTAATAAATCCTCCTCCAGGACGGTTGTACTGAAACTGTTTTACAGACGTGTTGATTCACCTGAATGATCATAAATAAACTGCCAGTGTTTGCTTATTGTTTTTTATCAGACAGGTCGAGTGAGCGTAGTTTTACAAGCTGACACAAGTTCACACTCACTGTCCAAGAATGAGCTCCGAGTTTTTAAAAACAAGTCCTGACTCTGTTCAGAGCTCGAGTGCAGGAGCTGATTTACTTTGTCTCACAGGTTCCCAGATTATTTTTAATCCAAACAAACTGAAATAATTACCAGCCTCTTTCAGTTCCCGCTCTCAGAGCTACGAGGCAGCGCCGATCATTAAACAATCACACATCCATGTTTTAGAAAACTTCAGGTCTCACATGTGTCTGTGTGTGTGATATAATTACTGAGTACTGACGTCGGGTTTTGTTCTGCAGGGACGTGAAAGCAGGAAACATCCTGCTGACGGAGCCCGGTCAGGTCAAACTGGGGGATTTTGGTTCTGCCTCAATCGTGGCTCCGGCCAACTCGTTTGTGGGGACGCCCTACTGGTGAGTGATCGACTGAAACCTGCTGCCAGTGACTTCTAATCAGTCAGTCGTCGTCTTATCGTCCTGGTTTCTATCAATAAGAAGAAAATCAGCCTAATGGAGTTGAATGCGTTTTGTTTTTTAAGGAGCTGGTCGTGGGTGCTGAGGTTTCTAACAACTCGTTTCCCTGTCGATTAAATGGAAATTTAGGTTTTATCCACTCGACCACAGCGTCTGAGAGAAAACGATGTGTTTGGTTTTGTCAGCTCCTTCGCTGTAGGCCAGTTGATTCTGACACAACATTATTTCCATTTTCTACTTCAGAATCCTGTCAAACCATGTTAGTTTTACGAGCTGTCGTCCAGGTGTTAGTGAAGTGAGAGGCTGTTAAACAGCTCACTGTGTTTCATTTGTAGGTTCAGATTCCTTCAGTGTTGATGGTTCAGAGCTGAATCCTCAGAGAAAGTCGTTAAAATCAGTAAAAACACTGAATAAAAAGTTTCTCAGAACCTGTTTACTCAGCTTGTTTCTCTGATCACTGAAGCTCCAGACGTCTGAGGACTCAAACCCTTCATCTGATTTAGGATCAGTCAGAACGTCTTTTTCATTTTCTCCCTCACTGATCTGTGTCTGGTTCCAGGATGGCTCCGGAGGTGATCTTGGCCATGGATGAGGGCCAGTACGACGGGAAGGTGGATGTCTGGTCGCTGGGCATCACCTGCATAGAGCTGGGTACGACCTCAGATCAGCACACACCTGTGGACACGAGGATCAATCCAGACTTTTAAAAAACACTGAAACCCTCTGTGCTGTTTGTCTCCACAGCTGAGAGGAAGCCCCCCCTGTTCAATATGAATGCAATGAGTGCCTTATATCACATCGCTCAGAATGAAAGCCCCATCCTCCAGTCCAACCACTGGTGAGAACATCTGTCTAAAGACAGAACTAATTCTTTAGATCATAGCTGCTCTGTTCCTCTTCCTCCAGCTAACATGATGTTCCTCTGCAGGTCTGATTCCTTCCGTAACTTCGTCGACTCTTGCCTACAGAAGATTCCCCAGGACCGGCCTACCTCTGACGTGCTGCTGAATGTGAGAACACGACACTCGACCTGAACCCAGCACCAAAACCGAATCGTGTCTCAGTGTTAACTCCCCCTGCTCCTCTCCTCCCTCAGCATCGGTTCTTGTGCCGTGAGCGTCCGCTGACGGTGATCATGGACCTGATCGCACGAACCAAGGATGCAGTGCGGGAGCTGGACAACCTGCAGTACCGCAAGATGAAGAAGATCCTCTTCCAGGAGACGCAGCAGAACGGGCCCGTGTCCGAGGGAGGCGAGGACGAGGAGGTGAGGGCAGGGAGGAAGATTAAAGGAGCAGTGTGAAGGATTTAGTGACATCTAGTGGTGAGAACGGTGACTGCAGCTGACTGGGTGTTTCAGAGTCTACGGTGGCTGACAGGAGACAAAATGATAAGAGATTTGTCACTGACAGGCTCAGATTATTTTAATTATCTGATGACATTATGATCAGGAGAGTTTTATTCACTAGAAACATCTCTATATATCTCTACCAGACTCCATAGACAAAAACAGGGATTTAACCAGGAGCTGCTGGAATACCACTGCCTCCATCTGTTAGTGTGTCTGTGTTACTGTGTGACTTTCAGTGGTGGAAGAAGTAATCAGATACTTTACTGCAGTAAAAGTACCACACAGTAACACAGACACACTAACAGATGGAGGCAGTGGTATTCCAGCAGCTCCTGGTTAAATCACTGTTTTTGTCAATGGAGTCTGGTACAGATATTTTTCAAACGTTAACGTGGGAAAATAAGGTCCAGGTTCCAGAGTTCTCCTCTCAGTTGTCGACATGTTTTATACGTCACACAAAGACCACACTACTAACGTCACATCATTTGAACAGAAATGGACGACAGAGCCAGGAGCTGGTTCTTCTCTGGATTATTACCTAAAATAAATGTGTCCATTTTGTGCTGAATCCAGTTTTTCTGTGTGTGTCAGGAGGTGGAGCAGTACCTGTTGCGGACAGGTACAGTCAACAGCATGGAGAGCTCCCAGTCTGTTCCCAGTATGTCCATCTCAGCCAGTTCTCAGAGCAGCTCGGTCAACAGTCTGGCCGACGCCTCCGACGACAGCAGCAGCGAGATGGCCATGATGCAGGAGGGCGAGCACACCGTCACCTCCAACAGCTCCATCATCCACCGGCCCACGGTAAACCCCAGCTGCAGCTTTAAATATTCTCTGTGTGCTGTGTCCAGGATTCAAACTGACCTTCCTCCTCCTCAGGGTCAGGATAACATCTATGACGACCCCTACCAGCCGGAGATGGACCAGCCACAGGTTCCCTCCGCTGGACGCCGTCGAGCCTACTATCGCAACCGAGACCACTTTGCCACGATCCGAACCGCCTCCTTGGTGAGTTTGATTCATTGACTCCTCAGAACAGACCTCAGATCCTTTTAAAGATCCAGATCGCAGATGATCGTCAAACGTCCTCCTGTCCTGCAGGTGACCCGTCAGATCCAGGAGCACGAGCAGGGCTCGGCGCTGCGGGAGCAGATGTCCGGGTACAAACGGATGAGGCGGCAGCACCAGAAGCAGCTGATGGGGCTGGAGAACAAGCTGAAGGCGGAGATGGACGAGCACCAGCTGAAGCTCGACAAGGAGCTGGAGAACCAGAGGAACAGCTTCTCCACCGAGGCCGACAAGCTGGCCAAGAAGCACCAGGCCATCCTGGAGAAAGAGGTGACAGGAGAAAACTCAGCTCCTGTTTACCTGAGATAATCACTGTGTAATAACAGAATAATAATAAAACAGCAAATCCTCTCTGGAATCTATGTTAAATGACTTCAACTAATTTAACCCTGTTCCCTTCATGTTTCCTCCTGCAGACAAAAGCAGCTCTGGCAGAGGAGAAGAAGTTCCAGCAGCACATTCTGGGTCAACAGAAGAAAGAACTGACCAGTTTACTGGAGTCACAGAAACGACAGTATCGCCAACGCAAAGAGCAGCTCAAAGAGGTTCGTTACAGAAATCTGTGTCACGTTACGATAGGATTCCTACAGAGAGTCAGATCCTTTTACTTTAACCAGAATCAGCTCTACATATCTCTACCAGACTCCACTGACAAAAACAGGGATTTAACCAGGAGCTGCTGGAATACCACTGCCTCCATCTGTTAGTGTGACTGTGTTACTGTGTGGTACTTTTACTGCAGTAAAGTATCTGATTACTTCCTTCTCAGAGGCAGTGGTATTCCAGCAGCACCTTAAATCCCTGTTTTTGTCAGTGGAGTCTGGTAGTGGTTAGTGGACGATCCTCAGCATTTATTAAACTTTTTCTTGCGCTGAACAGGAGCTGAGTGAGAACCAGTCGACTCCAAAGCGTGAGAAGCAGGAGTGGTTGATCCGTCAGAAGGAGTGTTTGCAGCAGATGCAGGCGGAGGAGGAGGCCAGCCTGCTCCGGAGGCAGCGGCAGTACTACGAGCTGCAGTGTCGCCAGTACAAGAGGAAGATGCTGCTGGCTCGTCACAACCTGGAGCAGGACCTGCTCAGAGAGGTACGTCAGCACCCTGCGGCCTCGAACCTTCTCCCTGTCCCGTCTGTTCTCTGACTCTCCGGTCTCCTCCTCCTCCAGGACCTGAACAAGAAGCAGACCCAGAAGGACCTGGAGTGCGCCATGCTGCTGCGACACCACGAGTCCACCCAGGAGCTGGAGTTCAGGCAGCTGAGCTCGGTGCAGCGAACTCGGGCCGAACTGATCCGAACGCAGCACCAGACCGAGCTGACCAACCAGATGGAGTACAACAAGCGCCGCGAACAGGAACTCCGACAGAAACACGCCATGGAGGTCCGGCAGCAGCCCAAGAGCCTGAAGGTACGACGGGACCAAGACCGGATGTTTCAGCCTCAAACATATAAAATCCATAGGTTAGGATCAGATGACGTGATTGTTTTTTAACTTGTGTTTCAGTCCAAAGAGCTGCAGATCAAGCGTCAGTTCCAGGAGACCTGCAAGATCCAGACCCGTCAGTACAAAGCCCTGAGGAACCACCTGCTGGAGAGCACTCCCAAATCCGACCACAAAGCCGTCCTCAAACGCCTCAAAGAGGAGCAAACACGTAAGCTGGCCATCCTGGCCGAGCAGTACGACCACTCCATCAACGACATGCTGTCCACACAGGCTGTGAGTAAGGCAAGGAAACCTCCGCGCACCTTCTACACCTGAAACACTGCACCTGCACAGAAACACCAACAGCTAACCGCTAACAGCTAACAGAGCTAACAGCTAACAGGGCAAAACTGAAGTTCTGGAAGGAAAACTTGATTTTATCTGATGAAGAATCAGTTTTATTTCTGACTTGTGACGAGCATTTGTCGCTGCTCTCTGCACCAATCAGTTAATTGTAGAAATAATTTTCTGACTGATTGAAAGTGGAAAAGTAGATTAGTTTTTGATAATATAACACAAAGTTTATTTCCTTATGTACAGAGTTGATGCACATTAATCATGATTTCTGTAAAAGTATTCGTCAGGCAGCTGACGTCCGTCCAGAACAGAAAATACAGATTGTGCTCTACTGATGCGGAGGCTCGTCCCTGTTTGTCCCCACAGCTGCGGCTGGATGAGACCCAGGAGGCGGAGTACCAGGTGCTGAGGATGCAGCTGCAGCAGGAGCTGGAGCTGCTGAACGCCTACCAGAGCAAGATCAAGATCCACACCGACACCCAGCACGAGCGGGAGGTGAAGGACCTGGAGCAGAGGGTGTCCATCCGCCGGGCGCTGCTGGAGCAGAGGGTATGATGGGTATTTAACCTGTGCATGTTTTTTAACGGTCCGCTGCCCGTTCGCCGCCGGTTCTGATGTTGTTCTCTGTTGTCCGTCAGATCGAGGAGGAGATGCTGTCTCTGCAGAACGAGCGCTCTGAGAGAATCCGGACTTTGCTCGAGCGTCAGGCTCACGAGATCGAGGCCTTCGACTCGGAGAGCATGCGGCTCGGCTTCAGCAACATGGCGCTGACCGGGATCCCGGCCGAGGCCTTCAACCAGGGCTACCCGACCCCCAGCCCCTCCTCGGGCTCCAGCGGCTGGCCATCCCGGCCCGTCCCGCGCTCCGGCAGCCACTGGAGCCACAGCGTCCAGAACTCGGTGGCGACTCCGTCCTGGCGCAGTCAGAACCACGGCGGCGGCGGAGGCTTCAGCCGCGCCGAGTCCATCACCTCCTCCCACGGCCTCGGCAGGGACAGCGAGCTGAACAAGAGCGGGAGGGGCCACTCCTCTTCCTCCTCCTCCTCCTCCTCCCACCACCACCAGCAGCACTACCTCCCCCAGCACTACCAACACCACCAGAGCACGCCGCAGCTCTACCGCGACTCCCACGACCGCGACCCCCGGGAGCGCGAGCGGGCCAGAGAGTGGGTGGGAGGAGGGAGCCACTACTCCCACCACTCCCAGGGCCACCACCACCACCACCACCACCTCTCCTCCCACGCCTCCTCCCAGTCCCTGGCCCTCCTCCCGCCGCCGCCTCCACCTCCTCCCATCTCCCTCTCCTCCTCCTCCCCTCCCTCCTCCGCCTCCTCCTCCTCCTCCTCGCAGGGAGGCTACGGAGGCGGGGGCCTGAGCGTCAGGGGCCCCAGCCTCATGGCCCTCAGGAACAGCCCCCAGCCGCTGAGGAGGACGGCGTCGGGGGGCCGGGGGGCGGCGGGGGGAGCGACGGCGGGCTCAGCCGGAGCACGTCGGTCACCTCCCACATCTCTAACGGCTCTCACCTCTCCTACTCCTGAAACCACCCGAGTCCTGATCTGAAATTATCGTTTTATTTCCTCTGAAAACAAAAACCCAGATTTTAAAGTGTAATTTTAATTTTTTAAATCTCCTTTCTTGAAGTGAAAAGAAAGAGAGGAAGACGCAGGAACACGAGTATTAAAAACCCAGAGTTGCACAGAAACAAAACAATCTGATGAGGCCAAAATAAAAATGTCCACGTGTGAAAACGAGAGTTTAAGATCCAAGAAAAACAGAGAAACATATTTGTTCAGACGCGTCGAGTCCGTTGCACAGTATTGACTTTGTCGTTGCCTGAAGGTCGATGTCTTCAGTGTCGGAGCGAGTCGACGTGGATTTGATTATTTTTTATTTTCTTCTCAGTTTGTATCGAACTGAGCAGCGAGCGACAGGTGTGGAGCTTCCACTTTGGCTAGAGGTGCTTTAAAAAAACAAACCACTGTAACTATGTAAATAACGGTAAATTGTAAACCCAGTTTTTGATTTGTAAGTGTTTCATACGTTCAGCGAGGAGGGGGGAGGGGGAGGAGGGGGAGGAGAGGAGGGGAGAGGGGAGAACAGCACAGGAGTCAACCAAGGGAAGATTTCTTGAAAACACATTTCTTTTATTTTATTTGTTAGTGATTAAGATTCTGTATATGACAATAAAAAACACTGCCATCTTTTTGTTGGGTTGACCCAAAACAACTCTACCACTGCCCTTTAATCTTCTTAAAGGAACAGTCCCACATTTTGAGATTAGATTTATCAGATTAATCAGAGACAGTTTTTAGAGGAAACTTTTAACTTAAGACAAAATAAGTAGTTCGAGTTTCTGTTAAAACTTGATAGAAAATAATAGAAACACCACAAAAAATTAAATTAGCTTCACTGCTAGCTTAACTACAGACCTTGATGTTCATGTCCTGAATCACTGACCTGATGTTAAACCAACAACGTAAAAACATCTGACGACAGATGAGTTCATATTGTAACTTACTAAAAACATGAAAACAAAATCAGTGTGAAGCTGTTTCTGTTTCCTCCCTGCATCCAGACTAAACCACATCCGTGCCCATAAGGCTACGTCCTCACTAATATGTTACCATGGTGTAGTTACCATGGTTACGCCTGGCGTTCTACAGCCGCTAAAACTGAGACTTTTGGAAACGCTGCTGGACCCGTTTTAGTTTGAAAACTCCAGAGTTGTGTTTTAGTCTAAACTTTCACTTCCTGGTTTGGTCCCATTGGTCCTGACGTGTCCTTCCCTGATTGGTCACGTTCCGATCATGTGACCGTATGGAGAACACTCCCGGTGCTGCTCTGGTACGATGCTGTATTTGCTTTGTGACGTCTCCTAAACTTCGATGGCAAAAGGCTTCATGTCGATCGTACACACTGATCGATGAAATCCTGTTTCCTGGTCCAACTGTTTTCAAGATGCTGCAGTGCTGTGTCCCGTGTGGGGAGTCCAAAAAACTATTCAGTTTTCTTGACAATCTTCCAGTCCAGCAGGTGGCGGTAATGCACCTGTGAGATTCTTTACCAACCACCATCAGTGTCATTCTCCTGCTTTCCTAGTGATGAGAGGAAATGGCCGCATTTGTTAAGTTTCAATTTCTAAACGAATGAAGAAAAACAAAGTTTGACGGAGCGCTAATGTTAGCTAGCTAACCTAGCCAATGTTAGCACCCCCTGGTAATAGCAGGTACCCCTGATATAAGCTATAAGTTTTACAGGGTGTTTCTTGCTACGAGCCACATCTTCATGTTTCAGTTGTCAGTCCTTTTTTGGGCACCTTAGCTGGGCAGCACAAAGGACTGACAACCAAAACACTAAGATGTGGGCTCATAGGAAGAAACACCTACAGCTTATATCAGCTTTTACGTTCGCTAAGTTAGCTGGCTAATGTTAGCACCCACTGGCATCAAACCTTTTTTCTCTTTTAAAAATTGAAACTTATCCACTGCAGCCATTTCCTCCTCTTTCTTGTCACAGTGAAAGCAGTAGTAATCGTTCTTTGGTTTTTTAATGGCGGTTGGTAAACTATCTCACAGGTGCATTACTGCCACCTACTGGACTGGGGAAGACTGGCAGGAAAACTGAACAGTTTTTTGGACTCGTCCGTTCTAACAACATGGGACACAGGAGAGCCTCGGAGAAGTTGGACCGGCAAACATTTTACTTCCTGTTTACACCTGCACGCACATGCTCAGTGAACCATCGAGTGACTTTCAGGCGTGTTTTCTAGATGGAGATCGTTTTAAAATAAAGACGTTAGCGTGGACGTAGCCTGAGAAAATCAAAATGTGGGGTTGTTCCTTTAAAGGGATGCTGCCAGAGAGTGTTGTTGCGTGAGCCGAGCATTAAGTCTTTGCTGAAAGTGTGTGATTGTGTGTGTTTGTATGGATGTGTGCGTGTGTGTGTGTAGCGCTGACAGCTTACCTACACCTACACCTGTCTCCCCACATCTGTAGATAAGATGTACATGTGCATTACAGATTAGTACAATTCAGTGCATGGAACTTATGTACAGACGGCATTTGTATGAATAACATGCACACTACCTATTTATATAAATGCATATAAATGTAAGATACCTGTGTAAATGTAGCAGGTATACTGAAGATTGTTCACTGTCCAAACACTTTTGACTTGCATTGTACTTACCAGTGTACATAGAAGCACTAACTCTGAGACTGTGTTAGAGTAATAATAATGATTATTTTGTCACGTGAGGTAAAAACCGATTTGTACTAGATGCAAACAAATAGATGCCATCATTATTATTACTACTACTGCAGTTGGAATATTTATGTTGTTATGCTAATTTTTAAGTTTTTAAAATGTAATTGCCAATTTTGACCACTAGGTGGGGAATAAGCGCAATGTTACTGTGATAGAGCTATAAAAAAACAAAAAAACAAAAAAAACAATATTAGTGTTTTTAAGGATGACATAAAGGACTACCTTTCCCAGCATTCCTGTCGAGGTCTCAGGGTAGGAGTCTACAGTTCTGGGCAGGGCTGCGTTTTACTTTTTATTTTTTATTTTGTTATTTTTGAGCCAGTATTAAAATGTGGAGTGTCCACAGTCGAGCTGAATAATGCGACGTATCTCCAGATTCTTTCACTACATTTGGTGCCATATTTTTGTTTTTTATGTTTTGCACCCTTGTGCGAAGGACTTTCCCTAAAACATCGTAACCTGCGAAATGTGGAGGCGAAAACCTGTTCAGTATTAGATGAATTTAAAAAAAGACACAAGGAAATAATCATGTAAATAAATTGTTTTAAAAAACAAAAAAATTGTGAAATAATTGAACTAAATTATTTAAACTAAACATGGGTATTACAAAATATATTTCATCATTCTTTGTCACAGTAACAAGATGTGATCGGATATGATTTTTATTTCATTTTTGTCCCCTTTAACTCGGCGAAGAAAATTTGAATTTTTTAAATGTTTCACCAACTAAACATAAATTCACAATTTGAAAAATTTAATTGTTAATATCACCAATCATAAAAGAATTCTGAAATAAAAATTAACTGAAAATATGAATGATGAAATACTATTTATATAATAATATGTTTAATAATTATGTTGAAATATTTCAGGATTTCGTTTATATTTTGTACCACAGTTTATATATGTGATTATTTATTTTATAATGTTTTTTAAATTACATTTAATATTGATATGTTTTGTCCTCCATAGCAGAGCTCCACTCTACTCTTTTCTAAATAAACACCTCATCATTTGGTTTTGCACAGTCCGAATGGGTAGAAAAAAAAAATCATCCGGTCACTTTCTGCAGCGGCGTCTCGACAGGTGGAAAATAAATCAGGATTTCCGTTGATTTTTTTTATTTTTTTTAGTGTATCTTCTCGGGAGCCTCCATCACTGCTGCAGAGAGCCGACCTCAGTGATCTGATGCTGTCTTTAGTTGTCACGTCTACCTCATTTGCACTGATAGTAAAAGAATGTTTCGGTGGATAAAAGAGAAAAAAAGATTTCTTGGCTTTTGCAATTTTTTTCTTTTGTTTCTTTCATATTTGTGCAAATGTTGACATGGGAAAGGGAGGGTGAGTGAGGGTGAGGGAGGGTGAGAGAGGGTGAGTGAGGGTGAGGGAGGGGAGTGAGGGGGGGGCAGCGCTGCTGTCTTCAGAGTTGAAGCTGTAAAGTTTCTCCTTTTTAATTTTCCCTCCACGGACACGTCACTACAGGACGAGCTGGACTTTATTGTGGAGACACTAAGAGACGTCGGCCATGTTGGACTGATCTGATGGAGACGACTGGTGGGAACCTGCTGGTCTGAGGGTGGGGGGGGTTTGAACTATGAGATTTCATTTTGCCAACTTTCTGTCTTTTTTAAATCCTTTGTTTTTGTAGAGTTTCAGAGCTGATCATTCCTGGACTGTGTGTTTTTGCCAATTAAAGCTGCACCAGGAAGAAAAAGTCAAAATAACCAGATTAGATTCATTTAATTGAAGGAATATTTTGGGAAATTTTCATGTTTGCCTTTTTCTCCAGAGTCACAGTGACTCAGTTTTTTGACATTTTTATCGACAACAATCGATTTAACTGAACAAATCAGCAGCAGATTAATCAGAGATGACATTAATCATCAGGTTCAGTCCATTTCATGCTCAGAAAATAGTGAAAAATGTGTCATAGAAGTCGAAGGTAACGTCTTCAAGTCTTTATTTGTGCGAGCAACAGTCAAAAATCCAAAAATATTCAGTTTTAAATCAAAAAACAGAAAAGCAACAGTTTAATCTAATTTCTAGTTTTTGGCTCTGGTGCGTTTAAGGACAGTTTGACAATCAAAAACTGAATTATTGAGTCTTGTGTTAAGAGGTGAATATGCAGACGAGTAAATTTAATTTATTCCTTTCATTAGATGATTCCTTGTTTGTGTTTGGGTCCATAGTTTCTCTCCTGGTGCAGTTTTAAATGTTTCTGTGGGACAGACTGAGGCCAGGACCCCCCCCACCCCCCCGGCTGATGTTGTGTTTGTGGGCAGCAGGTTGATAAACTGTGAGGATGATGATGATGATGATGGTGGTGGATGGATGTGAGGAGTCATGGGTGGATGTAAATCTGTTTTTACAGCAGGAGGCCGGAGAGTTTCAAATGTTCAGGTTCAATGCAAAATGTTTGGAGGAAGTGTTGAAAAACGGAGTTGTACAGAAACGTAACAAAATAATTTTTGGAGAAATAAATGAACAAAAACAGAAGTGTTTGGTTTTTATTGTGTTTCAGGGGTGTTACCATTCACATTTATTTACATTTTTAGAGGAGATCCTTTCTATTTGACCAGAAACATCCTTATATATCACTACCAGACTCCATTGACAAAAACAGTGATTTAACCAGGAGCTGCTGGAATACCACTGCCTCCATCTGTTAGTGTGTCTGTGTTACTGTGTAGTACTTTTACTTCAGTAAAGTATCTGATTACTTCTTCCAGCACTGAAAGTCACACAGTAACACAGACACACTAACAGATGGAGGCAGTGGTATTCCAGCAGCTCCTGGTTAAATCCCTGTTTTTCTCTATGGAGTCTGGTATTAATATATAGGTGTTTCAGGTTGCTTAATGCTGCACTGATCCGCTGATCAATGCTCCACAGCATCCAGGCAGAAAATGTGAACAGAGTGTACTGTCTGTATGTTAATAAAGCTCCTCCAGCAGCAGCAGCAGCAGCGTCCTCTGGTGGCCGCACAGAGAAGTGTAAAAGCTTACAGCACCTGGTATTCCCAGGCGGTCTCCCATCCAAGTACTGACCAGGCCCGACCCTGCTTAGCTTCCGAGATCAGACGAGATCGGGCGTGTTCAGGGTGGTATGGCCGTAAGCGACAGAGACCGACACAATCAGACCTTTTATAGGTCACACACAGACCAGAGACACCTCTGTATATCTCTACCAGACTCCACTAGACAGAAACAGGGATTTTAACCTAGGAGCTGCTGAATACCACTGGAGCTCCATCTTGGTTAGTGTGTCTGTGTTACTGTGTAGTACTTTCAGTGCCTGTATAGAAGTAATCTGATTACTTCTATACAGGCTTGAAAGTCACATAAACAATAACACAAACTAACCAAGATGGAGCCAGTGGTATTCCAGCAGCTCCTAGGTTAAATCCCTGTTTTTGTCAATGGAGTCTGGTAGAGATATACAGAGATGTCTCTGGTCTGTGTGTGACCTATAAAAGGTCTGATTGTGTCGGTCTCTATCGCTTACGGCCATACCACCCTGAACACGCCCGATCTCGTCTGATCTCGGAAGCTAAGCAGGGTCGGGCCTGGTCAGTACTTGGATGGGAGACCGCCTGGGAATACCAGGTGCTGTAAGCTTTTACACTTCAGGGGAAGTATTTATACATAAATATAAGGGATTAAATAAAAGTAGAGTTACCATGTAACAAAGAGGGAAACATGAAAGAAAAAAATAGTGAAGACTTTACAAGTTTCCTCTGTTGTCATTGCTTTACTCTTCTTTAGTCCACGTCAATATAATGTCTGAATACTAATTTAAATTGTTATATATTATATATTATAAATAATCTAAATGATCAAAATTACTCTTATTATAAAACTATATGTCTCTTTTTTCTAAACTAATACTTGAACCAGTTCATAAATATTCTACATCTGACCAAACTACTTTAATACAAAGTTCAGAAAACAGCAGGACAGAGTTTCTTCAGGTTCATCGCATCAGATCGTCTCTTTACAAAAACATCAGTTCCCTGACCGGGAATCGAACCCGGGCCGCGGCGGTGAGAGCGCCGAATCCTAACCACTAGACCACCAGGGAGCTGGCTGACGTCGAAACGTTCTCACTTTCTAACGTCAGGAAAGCGACGCAGCGGAACCACAATGCAATTCGGCCGCGCATGACATCACCTCATTCAAAAGCAACGAGAAGACGCGTCGCAGTGAGGCGGAGGGCAGAGTAACGGAGGGCAGAGTAACGAGGTAACGTTACTCACTCGGAGACATTTAGAAACAAACATGGGGCGAATCTGTGTGTTTCCGAACTGCAGCAGTAAAATGACGCGCTGGACCCCGCGGAGCTTCCACAGGCTCCCGCTGCGGAACCAGGACCTGCTCAAGTTGTGGCTCGTCGCGCTGAAAATCGACGTAAACACTCCGGTCCGCACGCTGCGCCTCGCGGACCACCGGGTCTGCAGCGACCACTTCGACCGGGACGACTACTGCCAGTCAAACCGGAAGAGGAGACCGACACCGAAACACTTTTTCCTGAAGAAAACCGCTGTTCCCAGAGCGGAGAGACCCGCAGCAGTCACGGCGGAGGTAACGGTGGAAAGTTCTGTTGCTGACCTGGGATCAGTTCAGAGAGCGCGGCAGTGAAGTACTTAGCTCCGGTGTTCATGAACGAGGGCTTTATTTTCTCGTGTTTTTATGTGTAAATGATTGAAAGGGACAAAAACCTGTGGAGTCGGTTCAGTATTGATCAGTGATCAGTGACCCCGTCCACCGCGAACAGCTGCTGCAGGGTAAACAAACCGTGTATTTAAAGTTCTTGATTTTATCACTGACAGACTCAGATTGTTCTTCTCAGTGTCTGACAACATGATGACAGGATTCCTCCAGAGACAGAGCTTTTTATTAAAGAGGAAGATCCTTGTTATTTAACAAGAAACAGCTGTTTTATCACTACCAGACTCCATAGAGAAAAACAGGGATTTAACCAGGAGCTGCTGGAATACCACTGCCTCCATCTGTTAGTGTGTGTGTGTTACTGTGGGACTTTCAGTGGTGGAAGAAGTAATCAGATACTTTACTGAAGTAAAAGTACCACACAGTAACACAGACACACTAACAGATGGAGGCAGTGGTATTCCAGCAGCTCCTGGTTAAATCCCTGTTTCTGTCAGTGGAGTCTGGTAGAGATATATAGAGATGTTTCTGGGTAACCAATCGTCCTTTTGGTTGTTTCCACCTAAAAAGATGCAAAATAAGAGCAAGGTTCATAAATGGACTGTGATAGTTATGAAGCAGCAGCAGCAGCGTCCTCTGGTGGCCGCACAGAGAAGTGTAAAAGCTTACAGCACCTGGTATTCCCAGGCGGTCTCCCATCCAAGTACTGACCAGGCCCGACCCTGCTTAGCTTCCGAGATCAGACGAGATCGGGCGTGTTCAGGGGTATGGCCGTAAGCGATACAGAGACCGACACAATCAGACCTTTTATAGGTCACACACACAGACCAGAGACACCTCTGTATATCTCTACCAGACTCCATTGATAAAAACAGGATTTTAACTGAGCAGAACACAGGAGCTTCTTTGGTTAGTTTGTGTTATTGTTTATTACTTTAACCTGTATAAAGTATCTGATTACTTCTTCCAGCACTGAAAGTCACACAGTAACACAGACACACTAACAGATGGAGGCAGTGGTATTCCAGCAGCTCCTGGTTAAATCCCTGTTTTTGTCAATGGAGTCTGGTAGAGATATACAGAGGTGTCTCTGGTCTGTGTGTGACCTATAAAAGGTCTGATTGTGTCGGTCTCTGATCGCTTACGGCCATACCACCCTGAACACGCCCGATCTCGTCTGATCTCGGAAGCTAAGCAGGGTCGGGCCTGGTCAGTACTTGGATGGGAGACCGCCTGGGAATACCAGGTGCTGTAAGCTTTTACACTTCTCTGTGCGGCCACCTAGAGGACGCTGCTGCTGCTGCTGCTGCTGGAGGAGACAGAAGATTCATATTATATCACACAACTCAAAGACTGAACTGACTGACTGACAGACAAACACTGGCTACATACTGTTAGCTGCTGGTTAGCTCATGTTAGCTGCTGGTTAGCTCATGTTAGCTGCTGGTTTAGCTAAAGTAGAGTGTGCATTAATGGCGTCATGTGTCGTTGTTTCCTGATGATAAATGGCTGCTTCCTGTGTTTGTATGAGTTGACTTCCTTCAGCTGATGTCACCAGGTGTTCCCGGTGTGTCTGTCTGTGTGATATTTTACAGGTGCAGTACGACAGCTCGGCAGAAACAGACAGAAAACCAGAGCGGTTCAGAAGCACAGGTGAGTCTTATCCTCACCTTCCGCTGTGGAGCGCTCAGGTATTTGTTAGTCTGAGTGTAAATGGTGACGATGTGCTGCAGCAGCCGTCCTGGATTCAGCCTGATGTGAGAACGAGCACTGAGGTGGACAGATGCTCAGTGGATTAAAGTGCAGCAGCTGTTCTATCAGTTACACCAGAAACACGAGGTTCAAACATCACAAATCATTCAGAGTTTCACAGGCTGCTGATGGTTTGACTCTATAACATAAACTATGCACTTTATACTTTAATTAAACAGTTAAATATTCTGATTTCCACCTGACATAATCCTTTTGACTGATATTAATTCACAGGTGTTCAAGTAAATCTACCTGAGAAGCGCCCTGTGACCACACACAGGTAAGTCAGCAGGTGTTATCATGTTCCTCTGAGGGACTAGTTAAAAGATAACGCTGATATTTTTCACCCTGGGTCTTATTTCCCATGTTTCTTGGTGTAAATGATTGACAGGGACAAAAATCTGTGAACGGCTACAGATCCCTACCAGACTCCATAGAGAAAAACAGGGATTTAACCAGGAGCTGCTGGAATACCACTGCCTCCATCTGTTAGTGTGTCTGTGTTACTGTGAGACTTTCAGTGGAGGAAGAAGTAATCAGATACTTTACTGCAAGTAAAAGTACCACACAGTAACACAGACACACTGACAGATGGAGGCAGTGGTATTGAGGTAGAATTCCTGTTTTTGTCAGTGGAGTCTGGTAGTGATATGCAGTGATGTTTCTGGTTGAACAAAAAGGATTTTTCTCTCTGACCCGACACAGATCAGATCCTCAGCATGTCGTTGATGAGGAGGCGATCCTGCAGCTGATGAAGAGCTGCCCACAGTGCAACAGGAAGTGTCGCTGCAGCAAACACACTCGCGGCCCGTACTTCATCGTCTACCAGAGCTGTTACTTCTGCGATTATCAGCGCAAGTGGGCGAGCCAGCCCGAGGCCAGAGATATGAACATTCACAAGCCGTACACACCAACGAAGAAGGAACAGTCAAAGGTCAGGTGCAGATGACCCCAGTCCAAGGCCTCAGGTAAAGGTCAACAGCTGAGTGGGATCAAGTTCGACAGTTTCTGTGTCTGATAAATTTAGCAGCTAATTATATGATCACACTTCAATTTCTGTTCATTTCTATAGAAAGATTATTATTAACTATGAGAGTATTTTATGTAAAAGAGGAGGATGTGGAGAAAGTTGATTTTTTATGAGATTAAAGAAAAATATGTTGGAAAAAACACTTGTTCATGGACAGAATTTGTTGAGCATTTTGTTGAGAAACATCTCTATATATCACTACCAGACTCCATAGAGAAAAACAGGGATTTAACCAGGAGCTGCTGGAATACCACTGCCTCCATCTGTTAGTGTGTCTGTGTTACTGTGACTTTCAGTGCTGGAAGAAGTAATCAGATACTTTATACAGGTTAAAGTAATAAACAATAACACAAACTAACCAAAGAAGCTCCTGTGTTCTGCTCAGTTAAATACCTGTTTTTATCAATGGAGTCTGGTAGAGATATACAGAGGTGTCTCTGGTCTGTGTGTGACCTATAAAAGGTCTGATTGTGTCGGTCTCTGTCACTTACGGCCATACCACCCTGAACACGCCCGATCTCGTCTGATCTCGGAAGCTAAGCAGGGTCGGGCCTGGTCAGTACTTGGATGGGAGACCGCCTGGGAATACCAGGTGCTGTAAGCTTTTACACTTCTCTGTGCGGCCACCTAGAGGACGCTGCTGCTGCTGCTGCTGGAGGAGACAGAAGATTCATATTATATCACACAACTCAAAGACTGAACTGACTGACAGACAAACACTGGCTACATACTGTTAGCTGCTGGTTAGCTCATGTTAGCTGCTGGTTAGCTCATGTTAGCTGCTGGATTACTTCCTGTTTCTGTCAGTGGAGTCTGGTAGAGATATATAGAGATGTTTCTGGGTAACCAATCGTCCTTTTGGTTGTTTACACCTAAAAAGATGCAAAATAAGAGCAAGGTTCATAAATGGACTGTGATAGTTATGAAGCAGCAGCAGCAGCAGCGTCCTCTGGTGGCCGCACAGAGAAGTGTAAAAGCTTACAGCACCTGGTATTCCCAGGCGGTCTCCCATCCAAGTACTGACCAGGCCCGACCCTGCTTAGCTTCCGAGATCAGACGAGATCGGGCGTGTTCAGGGTGGTATGGCCGTAAGCGACAGAGACCGACACAATCAGACCTTTTATAGGTCACACACAGACCAGAGACACCTCTGTATATCACTACCAGACTCCATAGAGAAAAACAGGGATTTAACCAGGAGCTGCTGGAATACCACTGCCTCCATCTGTTAGTGTGTCTGTGTTACTGTGTGACTTTCAGTGGTGGAAGAAGTAATCAGATACTTTACTGCAGTAAAAGTACCACACAGTAACACAGCACACACTAACCATTTGAGCTGGTAACTCTCCTGTGTTCTGCCCAGTAAAATCCCTCTTTTTGTCAATGGAGTCTGGGACTGATGTACAGAGATGTTTCTGTTTAAACAGGAAGGATGTAGTTGGTCGCTGGTGGTTTCTGGGGCCATGTCTGAACCACATGGAGGACCTGGTCTCAGACTGACTCGATGGCTGCACTTCCACCTGTAATTATTTAAAGTGATATTTAAGGTGCAGGTGTTCCTCCATCTTCCTCTCTGACTCCGACCCTCCTCTGACCTTCAGCTGGATGAAAACACCAGGAGCCTAAAAATAACTTTTCAATCTGTTTGTGGGGGAAATGATTAAAGGGGAGTGGGCTGTATCACCCACCCCCTACACACCATGACTGCAGTGAAGCTGGACAGAAACAGGAGACAAAAAACAGGAAGCGGGAAAGTTTGGATTAAAAATAAAAGCACAGCACTGAAGATTCTGTTAAATACACATTTTACATGTCACTTTCATTATTTCCTCACATTTAAATATGTAACTGGGCTTCAGGGAATATTGATAGACCTTTCCACTATTTCCTGACTTTTTATTGATTGATCAATCAATTTATTATTAAACTTAATAACGTCCCACCGGAAGTCGTGCTCTTATTTTTTGCCACTTGACGGAAATCTGTTGAGAGGAAGTCGCCGCTCAACCAAACCCAACTGTCGGTTTTACAGTTTCTCTCTGAACCCCGGGTCCGTTCACGGCGGTAACGCGCTCACACAGACGCCGTGTTTCGACTGAAATCCTCCCAGCAGCTCAGACATGGAGCAGGAAAACATTTTCCTCTTCGTCCCCAATTTGATCGGTGAGTTTTTACCGTCTCTGCCAACACGGAGCTAGCTTAGCGTTAGCACCGTACAGTAGATGCTACTGAGACTGAGTCAGACCAAACTCCATTCAAAAACTGTCAAATATAGAGAATAAACAAAACGGAGTGTTTCTGTGTTTACATCTGGTTTAACTTGTTATAAACATGAAAGTCACCGCAGGATTAAAGAAGCAAGAAGCGACACTGTTGAGTTTAGATGATCTACAGTTTTTACTTCATTTATTATTGGACACCAGATAAAACATCTAACGATCTAACAGGTCATAAGTCATGAACCACAGCCTCAGGTTAGATACAGAAAACTGTAGAAAGAGTCGCTGATAAGATCAAAATGAATAACTGTATTTATGTAATGAATGGTTCATGTAAAAGACATTTTCATTTGGCTGATATCAGATATTTGAAGACATCTGTCCTGAGCTCTGGTTACTTGTTCTGAGCATTTTTAATCATCATTTTAATGTAATTAATTTATCCATTAAACCTGTAGTTGAAACTGAGATTTGATGATGAATGATAATAAACTGTAACAAATCATTTTAAGACGTCTGCTCTGCTCAGTATTTCCTGACTCTACAGAGGAAATGATTCACTGATCAAATGTTTTGCACAGTTTTCTGTAAGAATGACAGAAATGAGCAGAGGGTTTAAATAAAACGGTCTTTGTTTGACAGGAAGTGACAGTTTGACTCAGGCTGGGACGTTTGTTTCACCTCATCATTTCCTGTCTGATTCTGGTCCTATGTGAACTCGTGTCGTGTCCCTGCAGGTTACGCCCGTGTGGTGTTGGCCCTGTTGTCTTTCTACCTGATGCCCTGCTGCCCGTGGCCGGCGGTCTTCTGCTACCTGCTCAGCGCTCTGCTCGACGCCTTCGACGGCCACGCTGCTCGGGCCCTCAATCAGTGTACGTATCAGGTCTTCCTGCTGACCAGGATCCGGTCTCTTCTGGATCACGTGGTCCTGACTCTCTGTGTGATGTTTTCTATCAGCCACCAAGTTCGGAGCCATGCTGGACATGTTGACCGACCGCTGCGCCACCATGTGTCTGCTCGTCAACCTGTCCCTGCTCTACCCCTCCTACACCTTCCTGTTCCAGCTCAGCATGTGTCTGGACATCGCCAGCCACTGGCTGCACCTGCACAGGTACGTCACCTGCACCTCCAGCTCAGCTGCAGGAGAGGCCTGTGTTCCTACATTGAACCCTCAGGCTGAGCGTTGCTGCAGTTTCCCATGTGAGCGTCACGAGGAGGAGGAGCAGGAGGAGGAGGAGGAGGAGGAGGAGCAGGAGGAGGAGGAGCTGACTGTCTGCTCAAACAACACTGTTAGATTCTGTTCCTCTGAATCATCCATGTTAAAACCTGCAGGCCTGCTCCTCCTCTCCTCCTCCTCTCCTCCTCCCCCCCCCTCCCCCCCCCTCCTCCTCCTCTCCTCCTCCTCCTCCTCTTCCTCCTCCTCCTCAGTGTCGACCTGTAGATTCATGTCGACAGAGTTCACAACCTTTCTTCTTACAAAGTTAGTGATAGTGTGAAAGAGTGAGGCTGTGAACACAATCAGCCCAAACTCATCTTTCCCTCCTTCGACCGTCGTCTTCCTCAGCTCTACGATAAAAGGATCAGCGAGTCATAAGACCATCGACCTCTCTGGGAACCCCGTCCTCCGGATCTACTACACCTCCAAGGTCAGGCTCAGAAAAGGTCTGCGTCTGTTTTCACTGTGTCGATCTAAAACTCAGAGTCTGACTCGGTTTCTGTTTCCTGCAGCCGGTGCTGTTTGTGATGTGCGCCGGGAACGAGCTCTTCTTCTGTCTGCTCTACGTCCTCCATCACATCCCTGAACCTGCCGGTAAGCTCCTCCTCCTCTTCACCTCCTGATCTGCTCTGATTAACACGAGAGCTTCAGTTCACATCCACAGACGACAGGACGTCTTACTGCTGTTAATTCATCCTTTATTTATTAGCTATTTACATTAAATTATACATTCTGGCCAAAGTAATTGTGATTAATAATATAATTGCAATAATCATGAAAACATTCTTTAAACTTAGAATGGCACTGAAATCACTTGACATTACATTTAGCTATCAGCTGATCTTTAGATGATCATCATGAGGTCCTGTAAACATAAAGGGAAGCTGAGCTGTGGAGATGTTCCATGCTCCTGCTGCTTGTATCCAGGATACTCAGCTGTCAGAGTTCATCAGTCTAATCAGCCAATCAGAATCAGCTTCGTCCTCTTCTGCCCAGAAACTGCTGAGTCATCACCAGCTGCTGGTTGCTATGGTGACTGAGGACCCCAAAGGTGGTGGGTCACAAAGGAGCTAAAAAGCTGAAACTTGCCATCAAACAAACCCTCACAGCTCAAAAACTACAACTCCCATCAGCCCAGTTTCTTCACTCTGAGCTCCACAGAGCTTCAGTGAAGACTCTGATGTTTTATATGTGGACGTCCTGTTTACGGTTCAGGCTCCATCACAGTTTTAAAACAGAGCTTCAGAGCTCAGTTTAACATGGCAGTCTATGGGACTGTGGGTCAGAGCTCTCTGTGTTTGGAGGAGATTTATTCACAAACTGTGAGTCATGTGACAATGGGAGTCACACTGGGTGAGAGAGGACACATTTCTCTACGTCTTCATATAGAAAGTGTCTGTGTAGGTTGGAAACTGTGGGAATTAAAAGAGGTTATTAATGATTATTCCCATTCACAATTATCCTGATGATGGAAATTCACTACAGTCAACTTATTCTGAGTGTTTTTATCGTGAGTGTATTGTCTCATCCCGACATTACACATCACACACATCCAGGAGTTCAATAGTTCAAGCTGAATTCTCCTCAGAGGTCTAACCCTAACCCTAAGAGACCAGCTGGTTAAAACCAGTATAAACTCTGAATGAAGCCGTGGACGCTGGACGTCTGTTAGCTCAGCTCGTTCCTCTGATAACGTCCGATCCAGACGTCTGACGACTGCACTGAGTGTGTCTGTGTTTCTGTCTGTAGCCTGGCTGTACTGGCTGCAGGGACTCTGCGGGACCATCTGCCTGCTGAAGTCCGGCATCAGCCTCCTGCACCTCGTCACCGCCTCCCAGAACATGGCCGCGGTGGACGCCGCCGAGCGAGAGAAGAGCATGAAGAAGCAGTGAGAAGGTCAGGAGAGCTGAGACTACCACAGTTTATTTATTACTGTTGTTTTGTAAAGGAGACTTTCTGTGATCTGAGGTGAAAGAGACGTGAAACAGTTCAGACGATCATCTGAGAGATTTTTGTTTTTATGACCAAATATCAAGAAATTCCAAACACAAGCTGAAACTCAGTGATTATTTACTTTATTCAGACAAAACAATTCATATTCTATAGAATTAGTTTTCCTGCAGCTCTGATTTCTTTTACAACGCACAGGTTATTATATCAGATATAACTGAGTCTGTTATTCCTGACTCCAGTCTGTGCCTCTGCTGTTATTTCTGTTATATTTCTTTCTATTCGTGTATTTTGGAGCTGTAATAACTAATCACTCAGTTAATGGACAGAGGATGAGCTGGAAACTACTCATATGACAGTTGATTCATAATTTCAGTCATTTTTTAAGCAAATATTTTTTGTTTTCAGCTTCTCAAATGTGAGAATTTGCTGCTTTTCTCTGTTTTATATCACAGCAACTGAGTTATCTTTAGCTTTTGACAGTTATTTGGACAAAACAAGACATTAGACAACGACAGAACATTAGAACGATTAATCGATTAGTTGAAGAACTGATTTAAGCGATAATGATGATTAATTCAGCCCCAGTCGAGGGTTAGAGCTGAAGCATCTCAGATGTGAGAATTTCTTGCTTTTCTATCACAGTAACTTTAATATCTTTAGGTTTTGAACGTGTAAGGAAGAAAATGAATCACATCTAAATACGTCAATCATTCTGGACATTATTGACTTCTTCATTTTAAAGACCAAAATGTTAATTCATTCATCTGGAAAGTAACTAATAATGACAGTAATCTCTGGCTGCAGCCGTGTTTTACAGTATTTTATTCCAGCTTTGTACAAAATATTTTCATTTTAATTTGAAGTGAAAAAGTGTTGAATGACCTTTTTAGTTTATCTTATATCTCAGATTTAAACATAAAGAGAAGCACAAACTGGAAGCTGTTCAACACCTTCATGATTTTCATTTCTCTCTCGATGTCTTAAAATGCCTTAACAGATAACAGATGGTCTTTGTAGCATTTTAACCATGAAGCTGTCGAACAGTCGTGTGCTTGTAAAGTATATTTAGAGACGGAGACCTGATTCTCACTTCACATCATTCAGATTTAATTTAAAGGCCTGTCAGTCTGTGTGAAGCTGCTTCGGTTTAGATTAATAATCATCTTTAACCTGGTGTCAGAACATGAGAGGTAGAAAAAAAAGACAATCTGATTAATGTGAATGAATATCTGATTTATTTATCAGCAGCAGATAATTCAATCTTTTCTGGCTTCATTAAAGGTGAATAAATCTTTTATTAATGCTTCACAGTTCTGTTATAAACCATTAATACAAAACATCTGGATCAGCAGTTTGTTAAAAATCACATCTGCAGTTAGAAAAGTTATTAACGCTGAATTTAATCCGTTTGTTGACCTGCAGATGACTAATAGATTAAAAACAGATCTGTTAATCATTTCTAAAAGAAGTAAATTCCACCTTTATTCCTCATTGCTTTAGTTTTATTCATTAATTTTTTTTGATTGAAGATAAAGTTGTGTCCCTGAAATCTGCGACACCGACCAAACACCTGAATCGTTCACCTTTATGCCGATGACGTCCTTTTGTTCCCGTTAAAAAAAAAAAAGGTCTCAGACTTTCCTTTGTTTCTTTACAGCACTTCACAGAGAGGGAGCGAGTTTAAGCTTAAATATTCCTTTTGTGACCTCCGAGCCACGTCTTCTTCTTATTATTTATTCCTACGAATATTTCTGTGTTGATTAAACGGTGCGTTAGAAGGACGTCGATCAGTTAGCGCTTTTTTGGAAATCTCTAACATTCTTTATCTGTGGTAGAAAAGGTGTTTTTCTTTTTTTTCTTAGTCGGCTTTAGGCACAAATAGAAAGTTATGCAGGTCATAAGTTATACCTCATCCTGACGAGCACCAAGTATTACAGTTTGTGGTTTGTTTTGTTTTTTAAAGTCCCTGTACAAACGTGTGTGCAGCTGATGGGCTGTAAAGCCACGTTTCACTGCAGAATGTGTGTTTAAAGTGTTGAAATATAAATAATCACCTCCTCGTTTTTGATGAGAATGTATTATTATAAAGTACAAACGTACATGAACAGCAAAGCCAAGGCTGATGTTATATTTAACAGATATTAATTGTGGTAAATTGAAATATTTGATGGTTATTTTTGTTCAGAGCAGCTGTAAAATAAAGACGATGAAAAGCTTTTTGGTTTTTTGTTTTGGTTTTTACTGTGTTGGGGTTTATGCAGGTCCTGGAGAAATATGACATTAACATTGTATTTTCCAAAATCAAGGCCTGTAATTCCAGGCACATGTAGTGTTTTACATCTCAGCGGGAGTTTTAGGAATCTCTAAAATGATTTTATTTTCTTGCTTCTCCAGTAAAACCTTCTGAAACATGAATGCACGTTCATCTTCCACATCACTTCACATTATTAGCTCATTTATCTGAAACCCTCGATGTTTCTCTCTGTAGTTATGTAAGATACAGGAGCTCAGGTAGACTGATTGGTTATGTGCAGATGTAGATAACAAAAAACACTGTTTTAATAGAAATGACTAAAAATGTTTAAAAAAATCATTTTAAAGCAGGAAAGTTTGAGTGGAAACAGAAACAGCTACTATACTGGCTAAACAGGGTTTGTTTTTCTCTGTTTTAAGTTCATGAAATAAAAAGTAACAGAGCATTAAAATTGATAAAGGATCACCTTTAATGTGTCTGCTGCAGGGGTTGTATTTACTTTTTTTCACTTCAGATAGATAAATATAAGACTATTATCACTGTAGTTATACAACAAATATGTTTTAATAATGCATTCTTGGTGTAAATCATAATGGTACATTTGCAGCTTTTAAAATCTTGGCTCTGACACATTAAAAACAGCAGTGATTAGCATTAAAAGTTCACTTTTTATAGTAATAAAATACTACTTGGTGTATTAAATGAACGCCGAATTTTTAGTGTTTCTTATTAAATGTCAAAAAGATTACTGTTTTGCTAGTTATGCCCGTAAACTTGTGAAGTCAAGTAAGTCAAACTAAAAGTTGATATTTTTTGAATGGGGTTTGGCGCAGACGTCATGTACACTGGGGTTAGATCCAGCTGTTGCACTTGCGCGCATCGTTACCTTTAAGATGCTCGCGGATAAAGCCTTGTTTTAGCTAAACCCGACACCATTTTAGCGAAGAGAGACAGTTTGGCGCGTCCGGTGGACACGGCCCGGGCGACCGGAGGAGTGTTCTCAGGAGCCCCGGACGATCTTCTCCTCGAAGCGAAGCGAGTTGAGGAATTAACGGCCGAGCTAATTCTATAAATGTCGGATTTCATTATTTGTCGGCCTACCGAGCAGTGGCGGCGGCGGCGGGGGCGAGAGGGACGCGACGAGAGGAGAGGAGGAGACGGGGTCCACTAGGAGAGGAGGGTGCATACACAAAATACTTTCCCTTTAAAGCGGAGAGGGACAGAGGGGGTGAAGAAGAGATAAAAAAAGAAAAGGAAGAAAGACAGAGAGGGAGGGAGGGCGAGGGAGAGCGAGAGAGAGGGAGCGAGGGGTTTGAAAAAAAGAGAAAGATGTCATCCTGTCGATCGAAACACCGAGGCGGAGCCATGGACCACGGCCGACCGGGAGCGCTCTAGTTAGGGGACGAGCTGTACGCAACGCCGAGGCTTGGAACCCGACGCTGCGGCCTTTTTCGGAGCTATCGCAAAAATAAATGACTCCTGAACAGCTGCTGACTATGATTAGCACGTTTCGACTTCTCGTCCATCTTCTGTATAAAAATAATCTCTATTTTGCATGCAATTCACCAGATTTTATTACAGTAGACATAAGCAAATTATATTAAAGAAATGCACCATTAAAGCAAGCATGATACCAACCATTTTGTCGCATTTACAAAAGCATCTTGTCAGTGCCTGTATATCGCCAAAAGATATTAATTCAGAACTAATAGCAGCTTAATCACTAATAAGTGTTAGGTGATTTAAGCTAAATATCGTCCGGTGTCATTATATATTTCCATTAATTAACCCGGGCAGGTAGAGGAGAGCTGCCATACAGGCCGCGGGTTGTGTTTTCATAGCAGCAGTTGGAGCATTTCTTCCCGGGCTCCGTCGCCCTCCTCCCTCCCCTTCTCTTTGGTCCCCAGCCTGGTTAGCTTTGACTCCTTCAGGATGGACACCTCCTGGAGTAATTTCCTCTTTCAGGTGAGTGTTAATTGATTTTTTTAAAGGGAGGATGGTGGAGGAGAGTGGAAGGAGATGTGGGGTGTCTTGACATTTCTGCATGGGGGTTAAAGATGGAGGGGGGAGGTCACAGAGGGGTCAGGGTGAAGCTGGCTTCTTGGTTTGGTCTGTGGACATCCAGACCTGATCCCTGTCTGTCTTCATCTGTCAGGACTTTTTATTTTAGTTGTTTGCTTTGTGAATGTGCAGAAGTGAAATGAGCTGAGATTGTAAATTAAATATGTCCATTATTTTAGCTTGTGTTGCTCTCACATAGTGTAAATGTTTATTTAATGAGTTCACTTGATGGTGGCAGGACAGACAGTGGACACAGTGCACAGAGAGCTGGTTTAACCTGGGGCCAAACATTACTGTTTTAGGGCTGCATGATTAAGTAATATGCCAGAATCAGCTTTGTTTACGTTGCATCTTTTATAAAAATTAAAGTTATGTGCCTCTGACACACTGAGTCATCACATGTCATTTTAAGGTGATAATATGATTGTTTCTCTGTCCACAAGTGGGCAAAAAGTCGATCATTACCCCTGATTATTAAATAAATCAGTCTGATTAGAATTTAAAAGTAGGAGTACTTATTAAGGAGTATTAATAAATATGTTGTGGTTCATCTCTGGTAGACGCCGCCGACTCAGAGCCAACCGGAGACTCCTCTCCAGTCGGAGCTGCTGCCCGAGCTGACGGGCTCGGCTCAGAGTCCTCCAGCAGAGCACATCGTGGCGCCGCCGTCCACCGTCGACACCGCCGCCCTGAGCGAGGAGCCGCTACCTGGTGAGAGGGCGGGGTGTCAGACTGTTTTATAGCAGCTGGGTTTCTACCTGAGGACTGCTTGAGTAACGACAAGCATCTTCTGTCCACTGTTAAAGTCCGTCCACTATAGTTCTTGATTTTTAACTGACAGACTCAGATTGTTCTTCTCAGTGTCTGACAACATGATGACAGGATTCCTACCAGAGACAGAGCTTTTTATTAAAGAAGAAGATCCAGAAACATCTCTGTATCTCTCTACCAGACTCCATTAGAGAAAAACAGGGATTTAACCAGGAGCTGCTGGAATACCACTGCCTCCATCTGTTAGTGTGTCTGTGTCACTGTGTGGTACTCTGTGGTATTCCAGCAGCTCCTGTGTTCTGCTCAGTAAAATTCCTGTTTTTTAGTTTCTGGTTTCTGTTTGCAGTGACCAGAAACACTGTTCTTGCTCAGTAATGCACTGATTTGGAAGATTTTTGTCCCCATCAATCATTTACACCTAAAAACATGGACAAATAAAATAAAAAAACACCAGAGTTATCCTTTAACATCCTGTAGTGAATGATGAAACTGATGAAAACATCAGGTGAAAACGTTTTTTCAAGTCAATACTGTTCTCTGTAAACTCTCAGCCTGAAGACAGAAACAGAAAGTCCTTTTAGCGCCAGGATTATCTGCTAAATCTATGTCTGCATCGTCTTGTCTAAGCTCACTCTCTGTAGGAATCCTATCAATAATGTTGTTGGGTACTCTGTTCTTAAACAATACTGCACTGAGTCAGTAGATTTTTGTCCCTATCAATCATTTAAAGCCAAAAACACAGGAAGAGGCCCAGGTTAAAAAATACCAGAGTTTTTGGCAGAAATATTGAATTCTCCTTCTGATTTCTGAAGCTTTAAAAATATGTAATAATTATTAAAAACATGGAATGAGGTTTTGTCCTTCACAGGCAGGAACGTTAATCTGTGACACAGCGACAGAAATCCCTGATAATTCATTTAAGTGACTGAAATGTGAAGTGTGAGTTTGATGTTTGAACTCTCTGCTGTTTCCCTTCAGTCAAACCTCTCACCAAACCGAGCCGGCCGGCCCACATCTGCGCCACCTGCAACAAGGAGTTCAAGAACAGCTACAACCTGCGGCGGCACCAGTCGGTTCACACGGGCATCAAGCTGAAGGACCGCGCCGCCCGGGAGAAGGAGGACGGAGCGAAGGGGGGACGGGTGGAGAAGCAGACGGTGCCCCTCTCCCTCCTCCACCTCACCCTGCCCCCTCAGCCTCAGCCGCCTCCTCCTCCTCCCCCACCGACCGCCGCCGCTGCCCCGGAGAACACCCTCCCCCAGCCCGGCCAGCACGCCAACCAGGAGGGCCAGCCGGTCTCTGTGTCCATCGCCCCGGCAACCGTAACCATGGCTGCACCGCCGCAGCCCATCCAAGCAGCTGTTGTTGTTGTTGGGTCCATGGAGCAGGTGGGTTCACCGGGACACGAGCCAGCCTCAGTTAAATATGTATGCAGGGAGGTTAGTGCCGGGACTGGACCCAGATTAAAGGACAGTTCAGCTTCATTTATTTCATCAGTTTTCTCTTTTATTTCACATTTTCTTTTTCCTACTGGATGACGTATGTCCCAGCGTTTCTGCAAGACTTTAAAGGCCTTTAGAAAACTCTGCAGTCAGGAAGCCGGCCGGACAAACCTTCACCACCTTCACTGCTTCTGCTCCACAGAATCCAAATCCCAACCCAACCCAACACTAACCAGGTGAGGAAGAACCACGCCTGCGAGGCCTGCGGGAAGGCCTTCAGAGACGTCTACCACCTCAACCGACACCGGCTGTCCCACTCAGACGAGAAGCCCTACTCCTGCCCCATCTGCCAGCAGCGCTTCAAGAGGAAAGACAGGATGAGTTACCACGTTCGCTCGCACCAGGGCGGCGTGGAGAAACCGTACGTCTGTCCGCACTGCGCCAAGGCCTTCTCCAGGTATCAACTGTTTATTACATCTGGACAACCGGTCTGAACATCTGGAGATGAAGTATTCTGTTTGTAACGTTCTGTTTCTGTTTTGTTTTTTCAGACCAGACCACCTCAACAGTCACGTTCGACAGGTGCACTCTACAGAGAGACCGTTCAAGTGCACGGTAACGTCCTCATCTGTCAGTTCAACTAATATGGGTTTGTCAAATAATGATGATGATGACAGTCCACAAGTAAGATCCTTATTTAGCCAGAAACAGTTTTAGCTCGCTGTTTAAAGACACCAGACTCCATTGACAAAAACAGGGATTTAACCAGGAGCTGCTGGAATACCACTGCCTCCATCTGTTAGTGTGTCTGTGTTACTGTGTGGTACTTTTACTTCAGTAAAGTATCTGATTACTTCTTCCACCACTGAAAGTCACACAGTAACACAGACACACTAACAGATGGAAGCAGTGGTATTCCAGCAGCTCCTGGTTAAATCCCTGTTTTTCTCTATGGAGTCTGGTAGAGATATATAGAGGTGTTTCTGGTTAAACTAAAAGGATCTTACTCTTTAATAAAAAGCTCTGTCTCTGCAGGAATCCACTGCTCCACATGAGAAAATAAATAACCAGAATTATCCTTTAAGTACTTTTCAGGTATTTAATTTACTGCCTTAACCAAAAAGACTGAATTTAGTTTAATCTATACATTATTTCCAGCTGAATTTGCAGTATATCTGCTACATCATGACACATTATCCTGATTAAAACTTGACCCACATTATGATAGAAGTTTCTTTTTTTCCCACGTGGCCTAATTTTGACTCTGAGCTGGGTAAAAATGGAAGTTTTATCCAGTTAAAATGTACATTCACAGCAAAGTGAAAGAAGTCTAAACCTCCTGAATCCTGATCCATGTCTCCGTGTTTTCCACAGACGTGCACGTCGGCGTTCGCCACGCGGGATCGTCTCCGAGCTCACCTGATCCGTCACGAGGAGAAGGTGCCGTGCCACATCTGTGGGAAGCTGCTGTCCGCCGCCTACATCACCGACCACATGAGGGTCCACAACCAGTCGCAGCACCACGCCTGTCACCTCTGCAACCGCAGTAAGTCGCAGCATCTGATCAATCGTGACGTCACACCAATGAAAATCCTGTTTCCAGGACTTCTCTCTACTGTTTGTTGTTTGAACAGATCGGAGTCCAAAAAACAATTCAGTGTTCTGTTCCACACTCCAGTCCAGTAGGTGGCGATAATGCACCTGTTAGATGGTTTACCAACCGCCATTAAAAACTCAAAAAAGAACTATTCAGTCTCCTGCTTTCCTTGTGACAAGAAAGAGACGAGGAAATGGCTGCAGCTGATAAATTACATTTTTTAAACAAAGTAAAGAGAGACAAAGTTTGATGCCAGCTAGCTAACCCAGGTAGGTTTTACAGGGTGTTTCTTGCTATGAGCCCACATAGTCATGTTTCAGTTGTCAGTCCTTTTGGCGGTTGCTAAACCATCTCACAGGTGCATTACTGCCACCTACTGGACTGCAGTATGAATCAGAAGATTGGCAGGAAAGCTGGGTAGTTATTTGGACTCAGATCTGTTCAAACAGCTCAGGACACGGCACTGCAGCATCTTGAAAACTTCCTCCTTATCACCAGAAGTTCCACCTAGAATCACCTGCAGCCCTGAGAGTAAGGTATATATATGTATTAAAGAGGTTTACCTGTGTTCTCCAGGCTTCACCACCCTCACCTACCTGCGTGTCCACGCTCAGAAACACCACGGTCAGGAGTGGAAGGAGAGCGGTGGGGCTCGGGGAGGTTTCGGTGGGACGGGGGCCGGCGGCGTGCTGCTCTGCCAGCTGTGCGGGGTGCAGTGTAAGACGGCCACGCAGCTCCAGGGTCACATGGGCACGCACGCCAACCAGGCCAACCCCAGCCCCGACCCGACGAGCACGGGCCCCGTGGGCACCACCAGCGTGGCTGTCACTGTGTCCAGCGCTACCACGGTGGGACTGCTGGTAACTGACTGCTCCAGTATCGCCCCCCAGCCTCACAGCTAGCACGCTGGGGAGGGCGAGGGGGGAGCTGGGGGTGGGACGGGTGGGGACAGAGGCGGGGGAGGCGGGTAAACGAGGACACGTGGAGGAGAGGACGGGAAAGACAGCAAACCAGGTGAGAAACATGGACCTCTATTTTCTGTTTCTCAAGTATAAAATATAAATACTGACATCAGTTCTCCTCTTCACACGCTCAAGTGATTAGATCCTTTTTGTTTGACTGGACACAGCTGTAAAAATCACTGCCAGACTCCATAGAGAAAAACAGGGATTTAACCAGGAGCTGTTGGAATACCACTGCCTCCATCTGTTAGTGTGTCTGTGTTACTGTGTGGTACTTTTACTGCAGTAAAGTATCTGATTACTTCTTCCAGCCACTGAAAGTCACACAGTAACACAGACACACTAACAGATGGAGGCAGTGGTATTCCAGCAGCTCCTGGTTAAATCCCTGTTTTTGTCAATGGAGTCTGGTAGAGATATATAGAGATGATTCAGGTTGAACAAACAGGATGTTTCTCTTTAATGAACATGAACCCACACAGTAACTTGAACCCTACATTACCTGCTGCTGTTTTCTTTTCCAGATTATTCCTTCGCAGACTGCCACAGGTGGAAGGAAATCCTCTCTCCTCCTCGGTGACGCTCGTGGTTTCAGAAAGAACCCAGCTCCATCAGCGCTGTGAACCAGCTGACCTGCCTCCATCACTGAGGGACTTTAATGTAAAAGTTTCATACTGTACCAGACGAGTCAAAGCCAGGGAACAGGGAGGAAGTGTAATGTGTATTTTTATCCATAAGGCTTTAGCAGTTAGCTGTTTCTATTCGCCATCATTTCATCGTTTTCATTTTGCACAGCCTGTCATTGGTTTTGTAAAGCTGTTGCTGTTTTTACATCTTTTATATTCCATGATATCAGTGTTTTGTTTATGATGAGTGAATTGACCTTAAAGACCTCAATAACATGATTTATTAACTGAGTTTCCCCCTAATTTATTACAAAACAGTCTCCAAGTTTGCCTTTGTCAGACCCCTGAGAGCGGGGACAGACGGGCCATCATGTACATACACTTCTCTAGAGCTGATAAAGGCAAACTGATAGTTGTTTGTGTATATTCCTCCATGAACATTGAATGTGCATAACTTCTCTGCTTCATATGATCTTTGTTCTTACTCTGGATGCTGATTTGTAATTCTTTGAAAAAGGTAAAAAAAAAAAAAAAATGCCATGTAATTTGTAGCTACCTTGGTGACACATTTTTCTGTGGCTGTGCATATTGATTGTACTTGATGCATAGTGCATAGCGCCTCGTTACTACTGTATTAAAAGGCAGTAAAATGCATGTGTGGATTCAAGATGAAATGATCTTCATGGGTGTCTGAGTGATTGCTGACTGTGCACTTTATCCAGAGCAGTGGTGGAAAGTAACTGTGTACTTTACTCAAGTATAAACTACTTTATACTTCAACTCCACTACATTTCAGAGGGAAATATTGTACTTTTTACTCCACTACATTTACAGTATCTGACAGCTTTAGTTTCTAGTTACTTTTCAGATTAAAATTTTACATATCCTCCTCCAATTTATTCCCTGTTTAAGTGTTTTTGTTTTTTATGGGAGGGCGGGTGACGGTGTCTTTATCTGCTTTCTAATCAGTACTTTTAATACTTTCCTACAGAGACAGAGCTTTTTATTAAAGAGAAAGATCATTTTTGTTCAACCAGAAACATCTCTATATATCACTACCAGACTACCAATGACAAAACCAGGAGCTGCTGGAATACCACTGCCTCCATCTGTTACTGTGTTTGTATTATTATGTGACTTTCAGTGGTGGAAGAAGTAATCAGATACTTCAGATAAGTAAAAGTACCACACAGTAACACAGACACACTAACAGATGGAGGCAGTGGTATTCCAGCAGCTCCTGTGCTCTGCTTTAGTAAAATTCATGTTTTTCTTAATGGAGTCTGGTACTGACATATAGCAATGTTTCTGGATCATATTGTCTTTATAAACTGATTATAAATGCCAAATATTTGGACTTAAAGTAAGAGTTGCTGTTACTGTCACTATATATGTTTTATATATATATATATATATATATATATACATACACTTCTTCCACCACTGAAAGTCACAGTAAACTTAACTCGACTGCTAGGTCCGACAAAACAAGACATTTAAACATGTTAACATGTTGTTTTTCACCATTTGATTAATTGAAAAGTTAACTGAACTGCTGCTCTATTGTGATAGAAAAATATGAACTTGCTGGACGTTTCTGAGCGTAATCACTTCACACAGAAAATATGGATTAGATTTGATCAAAGACAACAGATGATGGAGGGTGGAGGAGCCTTCAGAGGTGATATTTCACAATGTTCTAACAGATTTGAGATCAGATTATGTAGACTGGAATTATGTGGAGTAAACCAGTTGTTCTGAGGGTCTGGGGGTGGTAATCTGTCCTCTCTGATGAGTTTCTGGGTTAAACAATAACACTGACACTGGGTCATCAGGAGGATAATCCGGCCTGTGTGTTGGTAATACTTGAGTACTCTAACTTTTTTATGCGTAACTGAGTATTTTTACTCTGTGGTTCGGGATCCGGGCTCCTCTCCCAGCTCCGGGTCTCCTGTGGAGGGGGTCCGCAGCATCACAGCTACCCACCGTTAGCTTTGTTTACAGCGGAGCTGAGAGCCTCGACCCTCCCCCACCCGGCTTCATCAGCTCCTCCTACCCCTACAGGCTAGCCCGCTAGCCGTGTAGCCGTCGCTGTAAAAAAGAAAAGCGACCAGATATCCAGCTGGTTTATATTACCAGTGAATTTAAAGGACTTTTTGGATAAGACTCCGTCCAGAAAGCGCGACAAACTGCCGTTACGGTGGCGCTTCTGTGGCGGGGGGTTACGACGCGATGGCCAGCTAGCTGCTAGCTAACGATCCGGCTAGCTCCAGGAGCCGGGGGCAGGAGCTCCGGCGACGGACGTCTAACTCGGCTTCTTAAAGTCTGTTTTCGAGCCGTGCCAGATTTGGTTCAACTGCGCTCGGTTTGTACGTCGGTTGAACTAATTAATGAGGGGAAGGTTTCCTCTCTAAAATATGTAGGTCAGTGTAAACGACCGATGGTGGTTATGTGGGTCACAGACACCAGTGCGTTAACCTGTTAGCTGGAACAGCTGGTTAGCAAGAGAGCTAGCTACAGCGAGGGGGGTTTAATGAATATATTTTAAAAGCAAAGACAATAACCTGGATGTATTTGCTTGTGTTAGTGAGTGTCTCTCTGTAGAGTGAGTGTCTGAGCTTATTTTGGGGTTAAAGGTCTATTTTTTCATATTTTTGGAGCCGTCGGTTAGCGTCGTTAGCTAGCTGTTAGCCGAGTTAACCGAGCAGCTCCACTAACCAGGTGAGAGCTACACAAAGGTAACTCAGCTCGCTGGTTAAACTGTGTGAACTGGTGGATTGTTCTGTAGCTGTAACGCCACAGCCGGGACGTGTATTTAGCCGAGCTTTAACCGACATGCTCCAGACTTTTAGTGTGTTTTTGTGGATGTTCTAGCGGAGTAACCGAGCCTCGGTCCGGCTGCAGCGGCGACACTCGGTCCCCCCGCTTCTCTCCGCCTCGGCACCGAGCTCGGTTGTTTACATCAGTGTTAACATATCGTAGCCCAGTCTTCCCTGTATGCACACACAGGATAGAATAATGGGTCATGCTGAGTGAGGAGCTGTATTTCCTCCGTGCTTAGCCGGGCAGCAGCAGCTTGGTGTCGCCCAGACAGAGTGGACTGTTCCGGGGTTCGGTGGTAGGAGGATGGCATTTCACGGCGCAGGCCGGCAGACCGTTTGTGGAGACTTGTTTCCGGGCTCTGAGCTGGGCCACAAGTATTTCTGTGTCAACTCCTCCTGCGGAGCCCCCTCCACGGGCCTCAGCGCCACACCGTGCCTGACCGGACCCACTGCCCCGGCCGGGACGCCTCGTCACCCCACGGCTCTCGGAGGAAGCACCGGCGGCGGAGCAGCGGTGCCTCAGCCCTACAGCAACCCGGCCAGCGAGGTGCCCAGCCCTGCGGAGATGGAGCCGGACCGCCCCATCGGTTATGGCGCATTTGGTGTTGTGTGGTAAGAAAACACCAGTTAAAGGCTTCGGCAGAGCTCTGCATGTTTTTCACCATTAATTATCCAAACCCCGCATTCCTGCTGACCATTGTCCCACAGCGTACCTCGGTGTTTTCAGGGTGTTTGTGACTGTTTCACCACCTCCCAGGCAGCCATGGCTTTGATTTATCTCTGTGGGGTTTTAATCTGTCTCCAGACAAGTCATCCATCACAGAGCATCCTCTCTGTTTGACCAAAATGGCCTTTTTAAAATCAATCTGCAACTTAAAAACAAGCAGTCAGGGATTGTGTGCAGTCAGATGTTTCATCAGACAAGATGGCATCACCATCACCATCATCATTATCACCATCATCAGGGTTTAGGGCTCATCAGAAGCTCAGGTGAAGACAGATGGTGAATCGCTTTAATTAAGCTGCACTGAATATTATTTTTCTTTTTAAGGTTTCGTTGCTTTAATGAACGTCAGAGAGATAAGAATGTGTTTTCACCAGAGCTCGAAGTCAGACATTAATAAAACACACTCAGCCTTTTAATGGAAGCTGTTGTTTTTCAGGCAGAGTGCGTTCCTTCCTGGAGACTCAAACACTTAAAGCAACATTATGTGATTATTTAACCTTAAAATCTTCAGACTCTCATGCTCCACCTGAACGCCTGTTGTGTCTCTGTGTACCTGTGTTTCTTCAGGTTTGATCTCCCTCTAACTGAGCGATAGTCAGCAGCTTAAACTGCTGGAATCAGTAGATCAGTTAAAAAGACTGAGAGGCCATTAAACACCAGAGTTCATCTCTGATATCCAGGAAACTGAGGGAAACATCAAGAGTTACAAACAGAGTTTGGTGTTTGTTACAGCCACAGCACTTCCTGCTCCAGAAGGAGAAGAGGATCATGGGTAATATACACTGTGTTTTGGAGTTCCAGTCAACAGATTGCTAGACTTTGATCTCTGTACATTAAAACCTTGCTGCGTCTGAAGTTTGAACTGGGAGTGACGTCAGTTTTTTCGTAGTGTTTTGGATTATTCCAGAAAATAAACAGTGAGCAGCTAAAGTTTCTGATCCTTCAGGTTTAGTTGATCAGATCATCTTCACAGATGAACACCACTGTTCTGGCACTCGTTAGCAACCGCCTTTTTTAAGACACGTAAAAGCTTCAAACATCAGGAGTGGGGGATTTACTGACCCATTTTATGTCGGAGAATAAAACCTGAAAATGTCTAGACATTTAACCAGAAACACACTGAACTGCTAACATGCTAACATGCTAACTGGTTTTAGGATCAGTCCTGCAGCTCTGTGTTGACGACAGCCATCTTGAATTTTTCTGTCGGGTTGGTGGGGTTGCTCTGACTTCAGTATTACAGAATTAATTACCTGCAGGAGGCGCTGCTGCTCACTGAAGTTACGTTTTTTTTTTTGCTTTAATCAAAAGTGATTAGCATCGATGAAACGGCTGAAACATGGAAACAGTTCACAGATAAATAAATAAATGTAAATATGAAGGGAAACATTAGAACCAGCGAATACTGGACATTTTTGATGAATGGTTTCTGCTCTGCCACAGTTTAATCTCCATGTTTTCATAATGAAATGACCCAGTCTCTAAATCTGTGTCACCAAAACGAGCCCGAGCTCTCGCTGGGAAAATCACTCCTCTAACTCACCTGTGATTCTTTTAACAGGTCGGTGACCGATCCCCGCGACGGTCGCAAGGTGGCTTTGAAGAAGATGCCTAATGTCTTCCAGAACCTGGTCTCCTGTAAGAGGGTCTTCAGGGAGCTGAGGATGCTGTGCTTCTTCAAACACGACAACGTAATGAGCGGGACGGAGACGGGGAGCGGGAAACGAGGGATTAAACAGACGATTTTCTAAATAAACGTTTGTCCTTTTCTGTCCAAACAGGTTTTATCAGCCCTGGACATTCTGCAGCCTCCTCAGATCGACTGCTTTGAGGAAATGTATCCTTCAGATTTAACATTAGAACCATATGTTCTGTTCACTAATCACATACATTTACTTCCTGGTTCCTCCTGTCCCAGTTTCTCTTCATTAATTGTCCCTAATGTCCTCCTTTTTATTCACTTAATTTAGCTGCTCCTCTCCTAAATCCAGCTCCTCACTGCAGATGTGAGTCTGGCCACTGGTGAATATTTAATGTGGGTAGTTGACACGATACTCTCCCCTCTTCTTTTCTTTTTTATTTTAACGTTTTATTGACACTTGTTGTTAAGCAACTGTGTCCTCGTGCTAAAAAAGAGACCCGTGCTCGCTCGGAGATGCATCGTGTTGGTGTAGGCGGAGGTCAGTTTTTATTTTTCCTTGACAGCGAACCGCCCCGCAGCTACGTGATAACAGAGCTGATGCAGAGCGACCTCCACAAAGTGATCGTGTCTCCTCAGCCTCTCACCACCGACCACATCAAGGTCTTCCTCTATCAGATCCTCCGAGGTGAGCGAGCTGAGGGAGAGGGAGGAGAGCGCTGGTCAATGTGGCCGATGAGACGACATGATGCAGAGATATAACAGCGTTTTCTGTTTTGATGAAGATTTGGATGAGCAATATGTGTATTTTTACTCTCTGTGACTCTATAAAGATTTTCTGAGAGTCTGAGTCACTCTAGTCTAATTTAAAATCATCATTTGTTGTAACAGTAGCTCATTTCCAGTCAGCACTGACTCTGAGAATTGTTTTCTGCTGATATTTTTCATCATATCAGTTTTTTCATGTATATGGTCAGGTCAGGATGTTAAAGGATAACTGGTGTTTTTTAACCTCATGTTCTTGGATGCAAATGATTGATAAGGACAAGAGCGGTGCACCTAAACATCACAAATGAAAACTTCACTGTATATCAGTACCAGACTCCATTGACAAAAAGAGGAATTTTAGTTGAGCAGAACACAGGAGCTGCTGGAATACCACTGCCTCCATCTGTTAGTGTGTGCTGTGTTACTGTGTGACTTTCAGTGGTGGAAGAAGAGTTCAGATGCTTTACATAAGGATCAACAACACAGACACTCTAACAGATGGAGGCAGTGGTATTCCAGCAGCTCCTGGTTAAATCCCTGTTTTTCTCTATGGAGTCTGGTAGTGATATACAGAGATGTTTGTGGTTAAACTAAAGGATCTTCCTCTTTAATAAAAAGCTCTGTCTCTGGAGGAATCCTCTCATCATGTTGTCATTTACACTGTTTAATCAGTCTGTATTTTCTGCAGCCTGAGATTGAAGATTGTTTTCGTGTCGTTCAGGTTTGAAGTACCTGCACTCTGCTGGGATCCTGCACAGGGACATCAAACCTGGAAACCTGCTGGTCAACAGCAACTGCCTGCTCAAGGTAAACCTCCTGTCAGGCTTTTTATAAAGACACTTCTCAAAAACCAAAAACTCCCCTGAGAGACGGTGTTGTTGTTGTCTCTGGTTAGATTTGTGATTTTGGTTTGGCGCGTGTGGAGGAGCCCGACCCGTCACGTCACATGACCCAGGAGGTGGTGACTCAGTACTACAGGGCGCCCGAGGTGCTGATGGGCTGCCGGCACTACGGCTCGGCCATCGACGTCTGGTCAGTGGGCTGCATCTTCGCAGAGCTGCTGGGACGACGTATCCTCTTCCAGGCTCAGAGTCCGATCCAGCAGGTGAGTTAAACACTGATCGTCGGTTATGTTAGATACGAGTTAGAGCCTCTGATTTGGCACAAAATGATCTGCAGGAAGTCGACCTCTACAGACGACGTCCAAGAAGAAAACCGCCACAAAACTCCAGATTAAACTTTGCCAGAGATCATTAGAAGAAGCCTGATGGATGCTGGCAGCTCGTTGTTTAATCAGATGAAGCCGAAATAAATTCAGACGAGGTTCAGCGTGTTTGGCGTGGACCTGGTCAGATACTGGATGAAAAGACTTGGTAGGAGAGGAATTAAAAACACGACGATGATCCCAAACACACCAGGCTGAGTCTGTCCCCTGACACAAATCCAACAGAAAACCCATGGAGGTTTTTAAAAGCCTGTGTCCACACTGATCCGCTTGTTAAGTCGTGACGTCACCACTGATGAAAATCCTGTTTCCTGGTCCAGTTTCTCTGAGTCTCTCCTGTTTTTAAGATGCTGCAGATTCCTGCCTTTCCTTCCTCTCTGTTTTTCATTTTAATTGGCTTCAATCTTCTTGGGCTTTTGACTAAAGACAAATAAAATTGAACAGGATTTGTAATTACTGTGGATGATTGTGTTTTCTTCTGAATGCTTTTTGTTTTGATCAGGTTTATCTTGTGCAGGAGGCTTAATGAGCCTTGTTTTGCTTTTATCTTAAAGAGAAATCAGCAGCTTCAGGTTTACACTCTGCACCGACCTTTGATCTGACAGCAGGTTTAAAAAGCAGCTCTGTCTTTAACGTGGTTTTCTCTCCTCTCTCTCTTTTTGGTACCAGCTGGATCTGATCACAGACCTGCTGGGAACTCCTCCTCTGTCGGCCCTGGCGTCGGCCTGTGAAGGAGCCAGAGCCCACATCCTGAGGGGGCCGCACAAACCGGTACGTGACTGTGTGGTTTGCTCTGAATCCTCCACCGACATCTAAACTTTCTGTTCTCAAACATTTCTTTTTTAACAAAGTCTCCCACAGAGAAGACTGAGCAGAAACAAAATGCTGAGGTGTTAATCTGTGTTTTCTTTTTCACTTTAATGCATCACTGCGTCTGGTTCAGCCTCCTCTCCTTCATGTATGAAACAGCTTTAAATAAAAACAAATACTCAGGAGAAACTGACGAAGGAACCTCTTTGTTCTGTCCTCAGCCGTCGCTGTCGGTGCTCTACATGCTGTCTGACGGAGCCACTCACGAGGCCGTTCACCTGCTCTGTCGGATGCTGGTCTTTGATCCGGTGAGTTCAGACGACGCTCACGAACACAGGCCTCGGCTTTCGTTAGCGTTTGATGTCTGTGATCTTTGACGAAACTGAAGCCACGTTTCTGATGCAGTCTGCTCAGTCATGTTGGGTGCAATGATTTGAACCGTTCCTTTATGGGCTGTGGCCAAATCAATATTACGTTAACTGTAGTGAATTACAGTCAGTTCTGCAGAGATCGCAACTTACCTGGCTAACGTTAGCTTAATTCACTGCCGACCAGAACAGCATCATAACGTAACAAACATTAGATAAATATCAATGTTAGCATAACTGAGCCAACACTTGCTACGTTCAGTAACTGACAGTAACGTTAGTTCATTTTACCTGGAGCCCGGCGAACAGAGCTGGATGGTTGTCATGGAGATGGGAGGTCGAACTGGAGGTTGTTGGACCTGATTTAACTTTGTTTAGCGGTGGATACAGCATTCGAGCCGAGCCTTCAGCCATGGTGACAGGGTTAGCATTTTGCAATGACTGGAAAGATGCAGCTCCCCCTTGTGGCGATTCAGAATAAATCAATACAGGAGTGTACATTGGTTAGACTTGTGAGGATATTAACGATTATCTCCATTCACGATTAACCCGATGATCACAATTTGCTACGATCAACTTAATTGTGTTTTTTTATTGCAATGTGCGCACATAGTTTTATTCAGTCTTAAAGGTTCTGAATGGAGAAATCTGAAAATCTTGGTTTTACTGACACCCTGTGGCCGTTACATGAACTGCAGCCTCGAACTCCGGGGGCACGAGCATCCATATAAAGTTCTTACTGAGCGTGTTTGAGTATTTTTAGTGCTGGGGGTTGGATGTTTTGTATCGGTGGCAGACTCCACTCTGAAGCCAACAGAAGAGAGACTTTTATTTTGGCGAGGCACTCTGCAGCAAGCATCCTGAAAACGGATGAACGAAGACAATGGACGAAGTCAGGGAGTGGCTCATGTTTTATTTCATGTCACAATCTTCTCACACATTAACAATGAAAAAGTAATTATTACACGTAAATTCCTCCATACAGGACCTGGATCCAGTAAATCTGAAATTAAACGACCATGTCCCTGTTTCTGGATCAGCAGCTCTGTCCAACCACTCGCTCTGTTTTCCATCTCCAGGCTAAAAGGATTTCCGGCAGCGACGCCCTCTCCCACCCGTACCTGGACGAAGGCCGTCTGCGTTACCACACCTGCATGTGTCAGTGCTGCTACTCTGTTCCCAGCGGCCGAGTTTACACCCGGGACTTTGAGCCGGTAGCCGAGCGGCCGTTCAGCCACAGCTACGAGAACAGTCTGCTGTCGGTGTGGCAGGGAAAAGGTACCATGACGACGAGTTTTGTTTATTGATTTAATTATTCGAGTGATGTTTTCAGCTCAGCGTGTTTCTGTACGAATGTTGTTCTTTTCTTTCCCGACATCAGAGTTAATCCATCGCTTCATCACGGAGCACCAGCAGGGCAAACGGGTGCCGCTGTGCATCAACCCTCAGAGTGCTGCCTTCAAGACCTTCATCAGGTGAGGAGGAGAAAGAGGGCGGGAGGGAGTTAGGGGGGAGTCTGAGCTGCTGAGGAAGTAGTTTCCAGATTCTGTATCAGTGCGTTACTTAGCCTGTCAGCTCAGGTTTAATCCTCATCATGCATCAAGTGTTGCTAATCGTTTTATCAGGTGTCCCACCTTTACTGTACGACAATAATCAGACCAGAACTCCTTTATATTCTCATCTTTCATCCCTGTCGACTGCATGAAAGTCATTTACATGCTCTTCACACTATGGAAGCTCAGTTCTGCCAAGAGAAGAAAAAAAACTTGATTTAGATTTTAATTTGTACCATTAAAGATTTTTGTTAATGTTGTGATTTTCCTGCCTGAAATCAGCTTCAAGTTCTGTTTATTCCAGATCTGAAAACACTTTTTTTCCTCCTCAGGTCGACTGCATGGCACTCCTCCAAGGTGTCCAGGAAGGAGGAGAGATGAACGCTCCTCCTCCTTCGGCTCAAGGAGCGACAGCAGTTTGAGAAAGGATTTCATCGGCCGTGACATCTGAAAATACCGAAGAGTTTGGGTCGTTTTTTATTTCTTCTTCTTTGTTCACCTGGCGAGATGCAGACGAGGGAAACAGTCAACCCACCTCCTGAAAGTCCCTGAATATTTTTTTCCCTTTGAAGTTTCCAGAATATAAAAACTTAACCTGCTTCACTCTTCTAACGACCCAGACGGCTGATGCTCGAGGCGTTTTCGGTGCTGAATTAAAAAAAAAAAACAACAAATGCTGCTGAAGTGCTTGAGGATGAATAAGAAAGAAGAACTCGGTACTCGATTTTGGATTTTCCAGCTCTGTTAGTAGAGACATTAAGGAATAATGATTTTAATTGTTTGGTAGAATTGTTGCTTAGTTGATTTTTGAAGTCATTCCAGCCCTGTGCAATATGGTTTAACTTAAAAAATAAGAAAAGAAAGAGAAGCGATAAACACACCGGGGGAAACCAAACTTTGGAGCGTGCTCTCTCGCCAACCGGACACTTTGCATCAGTGTACAACTCAACAAGACGCCATCACCCGCCAAACGACGTGACACCATTTAACCGCCAAGGTTTTTATTTTGTTTTTTCCTCGAACGCATCACTCACTGTGTTTTCGTCGCTCGGCCTCCTTCGCGTGCCGACGCAGCGTTAATAATGCAACTCTAACAGATGTAGCAGGTTTTAACCACAGTCCCCAGGTGTTTCTCCACAGACAGTTAGCCTTGTTGTTGTTGTTGTTGTTGTTGTTTTTCGAGCGGCTCCTTTTCCTCACGGTCAGTTTGTTTCCGGTCCCTGGATCAGTTTTTTTTTTGACCACCTTAACCTCGGGCCACGCTGAGCGGGAAAAATAAAGAGTTTAGAAAAGAGGAAGTCATTCCCCCCCAGTCTGACGTCAGCAGACAGACTTTTATTTTGAAAATTATGACAGGAAAATTTTGTCTCAGTGTTTTAATCGTCTGAAATGGTGTTCTACAGATAGAAAGAGGCTGAAACAACAGATGTTTGGCTGCTTTTGTTTTAGTTTTCCCTCCTTCCCGTCTCATCATGTATTATCTAAAAACACCTCCTCGGCCTCGACTTTTTGTCCCACCAGCGGAGAGAGAAAGAGGAAGCAACAACAGCGATTATGTTTTTTTTTTCTTCTTAATTTATTGAGTGTTTGTTGAAGAGTGTGTGTCTCCACCCTTTTTGTTGTTGTTGTTTTAAGCGACCCCTCTCAGTCTCAGTTACCTCAAACCCTGGGAAATAACAAACTGAAGGCTGAGGACCTTGGGGGTGCACGTGGGATTTGTGCACATCTATGAACTGAAACCCTCCCGTCACACCTTTACCGTCATTCCTCCAGATTCAGTGACTTCTTTTTACCTCGTGCTCGCTCCTCGCCTCTCGCCTCTCGCCCCGCCGCTCAGAATCAGTGAGGTTTTGAGAGAGAAGGATGTCGTCAGTGAAATGCTGCTGTTTTTCTTTTCTTTGGTTTATTGTTGTTTTTAGTTCCTGTTCAGTTTAAGGCTCAGGTGTCCTCTTGTAGACTATGAATTGTACAAAGCCACATAAGGACGCACCAGTATTGATCCTAGTTTGGATTATCGGTGAAAATCGGTATCAGATTCTACACTGTAAGAAGTTTTGCAGGCGGCTCTCTCGTCATGGAGGAGATTTCTGTCCTGTGACCACAAACGGGTGGATGAGTTAAGTACTTTAACGTCAGCCTTCGGTCACAATCGTCCGTTTAATTGGGATAATTTTCATTTAAAGTGTCCATACTGGTGGTGTTTACATGTTTAGCTGCTTAACTGCATCTTCTCCACATCTTCAAATCAAATCCTTGATAATGAATTCACAGAGATGTGAAACTTCCTGCACACACGATTATTTTCATTATCAGTTGAAAAATGTCCATTGCATTTATCCAGTGTCTTTTCGTGTCTCGTTTTGTCCGACCAACAGTTCAAAACCCAAAGATCTTCAGTTTAATACCAGCAATAATCAGATGTGAGGAGCTGGAGCTTGTTGCCCTTTGATTTTTCTGTCGAGCAACTAATTGTTTCAGCTCCGAACTCAACACTGACGTCTTTTATCATTCTGTTCTGTTGTAAGTGGTGCGTTCAAGGACAGGAGGCTAATTTCCATCTTTTGGCCATGGACGGACGTTCGAAGGCGACCTGAGACTAGAATAAGACATCTTAACGCAAAGGTTTAACACGTGGTTGTCAACTCAAACTGAAAGCAGTTTGTTGGAAGTTAGAAAGTAAGAATTTCCTTTTTTGGACGATGTAAAAAAGCAGATTGTTGGAGAAATCTAGAAAATTGAGTTGACACTCTGTGAAATCTTCAGGATTAAGTCTGTAGTTGTTGCAGGAAACATGTAAAACCATCAGTGTGGTCCTTTAAATCGTCGCTGGTTCCACGTGGCCCCGAGACGTTCGGCCCTTTTTTGACTGCAGGAACTTTGCCAGGAACCTTTTTTAGGATCTCAGGAACTTTACGAAAAGGGTCAGTGTTAGTGCCAACGGGGCCTGACTAAAACAGAGAGAGAACACTCAGCATTCAAACATCGCGACAGTTTGATTCCTCCTCACGTCTCTAACCAGGCTGTCGATTGTTTTTAATCCACGTTTGTTTTTGTTGAAACTTGACGAGATGTGGAGGAAACTCAGACACACACTTCCTGGATCGTGTGTTTGAAAAGGTGGAGAAGCTGCATTCAGTGTTCTCAGATTTTCATGTTTTTTCTTTATTATTATTATTATTATTATTATTATTATTATTATTGTCGTACCTGCCCTGAACCTCCAGCAGGTGGGGCCCCTGAGCCCCCGCCGCCCCCTCTGAGCGTCCTCGACAAGTTTCCAGATTTTTAACCCCTGAAACCTCAGCTCCTCTTCAACAGGAACACAGCGAGTCTCTGTGAGAAACAGAGACCGACTTGTATATCTGCATGTGTATATTTATTATCCCATGGAGAGCATTTGGGTTTGAATGCTGTGCAATGGTTGAGTTTGTCGACGATGACGAAAACGTACATTTTGTGGTAATTTTTTTATTTAATTCATCTTAGGAAGTGATTTTTATTAGAAGTTTTCTGTTTTTGTTTGTTGTGATCTAATTAGACTTTTTACAGAGTCCGGAGTTGGGAAAACGTTTACAATAATTTTTCCCTAAAAAAACAAAACAAAAAAAGAGAGTTCTTTGCGCGCTGTCGGCACTGATAAGTTTATTTGAAGTTTAAAATAGCAATATTTTGTTTTGTGTTACAATTGAAATGTTGCTGCTTGAAATAAACTTATTGGTGTAATTTGTGCCCTCAGACAAACAAAATCACTTCTCAGATTTTTTTTTTTTTTCGCGAATTCGCAGCGTTCACACTTTTGTTTCTTCAGCGCTCTGACGGTGTGAGACTTGTTGAGGATGTTTTAGGACCATAACTAAAGATTATTGTTATCCATTATTGATTTATTATTTCCCACTGATCGATTAGTCTGTAGACAAACTCGTAAGTGGCTCCTGGATTGTTTACAAATGTTTTGGCCATGTTGAGTAACTGGACCTTGTTTAGGTGTTTTTGTTTAAGAGTTATGTCAAAGTATAATAATAACTAGAGCTGCAACTAATGATTATTCTCAGTATCGGTTCATCTGCCGACATTTTCTTGATTAATGAACAACTTGTTTTGTCCATAACATGTAAGAAAACAGTGAAAATACCTTTAATTAATTCAACAAGTCATTGAATCGTCTTCCAACGTCCGACCAACAGTTGAACACCCCAGAAATCTTCAGTTAAACGTCAGAAAAAAGTTTTTTTGTAGTATATTTTGTGCAGTAAACACACAAATTCAGCTCTGTCTTTAATAATCTGAGGCACTGATTTTTAATATGAGCGACACGTTTACTCGTTTAGGGAAGAATTAAAACCGAAACGTTTCCCTCTGGACTTTTTATTTTCTTTCTTTTTTTCTGTTGTTGTGTTTAGTAGAGCTCCTTCCAGGTTAGGAACAGTTTTTAAACTTAGATGACCTGTTGGGTCTTTTTCCCTCCCTGCGCTCTGTTCTCAGATCAGCTGACGAGTGTGTTTTAGAGTCTTTGAGCTTCTGTTGGGTCAGTTTTTAGACGTTGAAGTTAAAGCAGAGCGAAGACAGACGGACGAACAGACGGATGGTCATCTATAGAGATTAGACTTGTTTTCTTCTATGAAAAGAAACTTGATGTGTTTATTATTATTATAAATATGAAACTGATGTTTTAAACGGATGTTTTTTGTCTTCGTTTAGCAAAAGGTTTTGTTTGTTTTTTGACTTGTGTTCCCAACAAATACTTGAATTTCTTAAAAAAATGTTTAGACTTAAAGTAGTGAATGATAAATAAATAAATGGACACTGGATAATATTCCTCTGCCATGTTCAGCAGTCAGTTCTTTTCTCAACGTGAAGAAATCTGTGGGTTTAAGGTTTTATTTGTGTGAGCAGTTAGCACATAAAACCAACAGCAAACTAATATATTTATATAAACGCCTGATTGGCTGAGTGCACATTATGATGGGATTCCTACAGATTCCTACATCCCAGCAGCTCCCAGTAAAAGTCATTGCACTTTGCCTCTGCTGTTGCAGTACCTGACTTTACCTGCAGGTGTCACTGTTTCACATCACATTAAACAGTTCATTCATGGTTCTGACATCAACTCTGCCTGTTTCAGGATCAGTAAACTCAGAGTTAACAGAGCCAGTTCATGTTGTACAGGTCCGGATCCAGGTCCAGGTCCCTGTATGAGTCCACAGATGAGTTTGTCCCTCCTCCTTCTGACAGGTGGCAGCAGGAGGCTCCACCCTCCTGATCCTCCTCCTCTGAGCTCCTACAAACCTGTCTTCATTTAACACTGCAGCTCATCCAGAGAGAGTGTGTGAGAGGAAATCTACACACACACATTAACACACACACACACACACACACATTAAACACACAGACTCACAGGTGAACCCAGCAGACATGTCGGCCCTCGTCCTCATCGGCGCCGGCTCCGTCTTCTTCCCTGGACTCTTCCTGTTGTCCAAACTGACTCTGAGACACATGATGGGATGGAGGGAGGGCGACGCTGCTGTCGTATCCACACGGTAAGAAACACACACACACACACACACACACACACACACCAGAAGTTCACCTGCGTTTCTGTTTTCTTACATTTATCGATCAGTTATTGAAGAAACTAAATGTCAGATGTATTGATCATTAAAGGAATCAGTGTGTTTGAAATTCAGAATTAAAGTCTGTGGTCTGTTGTCATAAGCTATTGATCGCTGTAGTGATACTGTTCAGTGTTCACCTGCATCAGAAACAGAGCTAAGAATCAGTCTTCATGACTCGGACTCGGCATGGACACATCTTTGGTGACTTGGACTCAAACGCTGGAGACTCGAGACTCAGTTCTACTTTGACTTGACTCTGACTCTTCTTGGACTTGGACTTGGACTGGACTCTGATTCGACTCAGACTCATCTTTACTGACCTGGTCTCAGACTCGAACACTGGGGATTTCAGACTTGACTCAGTCTTGACTTGGACTCTTGTTTGGTCACTTGGACTCAAACACAGGACACTCCAAACTCAATTTAGACTGGTTCTTAGCGACTTGGACTTGACTCAAGACTGAACTCAGACTCGTCCTTAGTGACTCAGACTTTTTCTCAGTTGTTGAACATTTTGTTCCTGTTGTCTCAGCCTGGTGTCGTCCGTCCAGTCCATCATGGCCACAGCAGCCGGTTGTATCATCGTCTCCTCCTGCAGAGACGTCATGGAGGACAGGTGACGACTAAATGTCTCTTTGTATCCACCTCACACCTTCATTTTTAATCTTTCATCCATTCTTCCTCCTTTTCTTTCACCTGTTAGAAACAGCCACTTCATCCCTCTGCTCTGATACACCAGACTCCATTGACAAAAACAGTGATTTAACCAGGAGCTGCTGGAATACCACTGCCTCCATCTGTTAGTGTGTCTGTGTTACTGTGAGACTTTCAGTGGTGGAAGAAGTAATCAGATACTTTACTGAAGTAAAAGTACCACACAGTAACACAGACACACTAACAGATGGAGGCAGCAGCTCCCTGTTTCGTGCTCTGTAAAATTCCTGTTTTTGTCAATGGAGCCTGGTATTGATTTATAGAAAATTTTCTGGTTAAAAAAGATTATCCTGTAAGCAGGACTTTTACTTGTAATGGAGTATTCTTACATGAATGTATTTGTACTTAAGTAAACAATGAATGAAATACTTCCTGCACCAGTTCAGGCTGAGTTTTGCAGCAGCGACAGAGTCAGAGTCTCTGGTGTGATTTGATAAACAAATGCAGCTCAGACACAAACTCCTGTTCGCTTTGACTGGGAAATGAAGGAGCTGACACAGGAAACCTGGGATCTACTGCCACAGCGCCTCACCCCTCTGTCATCTGTCTCACATTGTCATCTTCATCATTTCATTTCCCATCATGCTCAGCGTGCAGGGATTAGAGTCTTAGAGACTGAAATAGCTCTGCTGCTGCTGCTCGGCTCAGGAGGCGAATTAGACTCAGATTGTTAATTAGATTACAAACCCACACCGAGGTTTGGTTCATTCACAAGTCAGCATTGTTGACATTAATATATTTCAATAGAAGCTACAGAGACAGAGCTTCTTATTAAAGAGGTCAAGATCCTTTTAGTTTAACCAGAAACATCTCTATATATCTCTACCAGACTCCATAGAGAAAAACAGGGATTTAACCAGGAGCTGCTGGAATACCACTGCCTCCATCTGTTAGTGTGTCTGTGTTACTGTGTGGTACTTTTACTGCAGTAAAGTATCTGATTACTTCTTCCACCACTGAAAGTCACACAGTAACACAGACACACTAACAGATGGAGGCAGTGGTATTCCAGCAGCTCCTGGTTAAATCCCTGTTTTTGCTCTATGGAGTCTGGTAGTGATATATAGAGATGTTTCTGATTAAACTAAAAGGATCTGACTCTTTAATAAAAGCCTCTGATCCTCCAGCAGCTCCTGTCCTGCTCTGTAAAATTAGTCTTTCCTTTCACCTCCCTAGACACTGGCTGACCGACTCCTTACATCCTGTTCGCCACGCCTTACTTTGCCTACGACATCTACGCCATGTTCCTGTGTCACTGGCACAAGCTGCAGGTCAAAGGTCACGAGGAGGAGGAGGAGGGGAAGCGTGGGGATGTCAGGTCGGTGGGAGCTGCTGTGGTGGGTTACCTGCGCAGAGAGATCCTCATGGTGCTGCATCACATCTTCATGGTGGCCTTCTGCTTCCCTGCTTCACTGGTAACTATGGCAACAACGACCCCTCACCTTTGTTCTAGCGCCACCCTCAGGACTACCTTTACATTTTTAGCACCAAGATTAGTTCTTTCATCTGTATCTTGTTTGTTGTGTCTGTAGAGTGCTGGTACAGTCCATCGCTCCTTTGGCTCTAACTGTTGATTCTTGGGGCCAAAATATCAAGGAGTTGTTTTATAGTAACACTAAAAAGCTCTGTCTCTGTAGGAATCCACCCACAAACATGGGAAAATAAGACCCAGATTCAAATGTATAGAGTTTATACCAGAGCCACATTTTGTCTGTTTGCATTTAAAACACTACGATATGGTCGCTGAGTTTGGTTCCTCAGCCTTGTGTGTTTCTTTTGTGTCTGTGTGTTATTAGGTGTGGAGGCAGGGTAAAGGTGATTATTTCCAGGGCGTTTTGTTTCTGCCGGAGCTCAGCACACCGTTCGTCTGTCTGGGGAAGGTCCTGATCCAGGTAATCCAAACAGCCCCTTTTACCTGTAAAACTGATACATACACTGGCTCTCACCTGTAAAAGCTGGGCTTCCTGTTGGAGCCTGAATTCAGCCTGATTGTTTCAGTGTCTCCTGATCTGCTTTTAAAAGAATTACAACGTGTATGTTAACACTGAAGACGTTTTCCTCTGCTTTCATGTCTTCAGTATCAGAAACAACACACGCTGCTACACAAAGTGAACGGCGTCCTCATGCTGCTCTCCTTCTTCATCTGTCGGGTCTTACTCTTCCCTTACCTGTACTACGCCTACAGCAGGTAACTGCACCCACTGTAAACAAGGATATTTAGAAGGAGGTCACGGTTTTCAGTAACAATTATTACTATTTAACCTTAAAGTCTTAGCCCTGAACACCTGTTGTTGCTGTATGTAACTTTGGCGAGCAGGTTTGATCTCCCTCTAACTGAATGAATTTAGTGTACAAGATAATGTCAGAGTCTTATTTCATCAGGGTGATGACGACTCTATGCTGATGATACTGTCATTAACATTGGTGTTGAGGATGATGATGATGATAGCTCATCTCTGATATCCAGCCAGGAAACTTAAGAAAATATCAAGAATAGGAAGCAGAGTTTGGTGTAGTTTGTTAAAGCCACAGCACTTTTGAACAGTTGAATTAGAATGACTTTTTCAGAACGTTCTAAAGTGTTGACATTAAAATCAAATATTAACAACTGAGGTGTTCTTCAGCTAGAGTATATATTTGTTTTGAAGTTGTCTAAACTCTGAAAGAGCAGCTATAATGAGCGTCCAGGTGACGTCACTCCATCTTCTGATTTAACGCAGTGTCAGTTACTTATTTGAGGGAACAGAACTCCATACAAATGTCTCAGTTGGTTTGTTTTGTTTTTCAGGTACGCCTCCATCCCGGTGTACTTGGTTCCCCTCGTGGCCCCGTGGCAGTGTAACCTGGGGGCCGCTCTGCTCTGGCCCCTGCAGCTTTACTGGTTCACACTGATCTGCAGAGGAGCCCTCCGCCAGTTCACAAGGCACTCAAACTCACCATCAAAGACTTTTAAACCTTACCACGACTGCTGCCCGAGTAACGGCCGAACGCCCCAACACACAGACGAACACTGACACTGACGTTTAAAGACAAACAAAATGTCTGATGGGGCGACTGCAGCCAAAACATGAGCCAAAACTAAAGGGACAAACAACTGACTGAAGCGTTTCTCCTCAAGAGGAGCTCAGTAAGGTGTTGTCCTCTGAAGCTCTGACCTGTGGCAACAAAGTGATGGACAACGAGCAAGATTTTTCCCTTTGAGAGCAGGATCCACAGCACAAAATAAAAGTATATCTGAGGATGAAACGTGAAAATAAATTTCTGGGATTCATTTCAGGACTGAACACTGAGGGAGCAACATGCAACAGACTGAACAACAATCAGATGGTTTAACTCAAACTGTTTATTTCAGACATGTGTCAACCCCTCCACCAGGTGTCACTAATGTGTTTTTCTTGTGATTTCCTTGTGATTGGAAGGTCTCTGCACCTGGGCCAGATGTGCTTGTCACAGTTCTTGAGACGGGTTGTGACAGACACAGATTCCTCTAAACGTCTCAAGACCAGTTCAGTCCAGAGCATCAGTGTGTTGTTGTTATTGTCGTATTCAACTGAGTGTAATTAACCTTATTGAATCTACTTTAAATATGTTGTTGCTGGCTACACAGATAATTAAAACCTTGCTGGAGCATGGCAACAGCAGTTGTTGTCTTGTCAGTTTTCAGTTTTTCCCTTTGGCAGCTGACTGGAACCACCTTTGTCGCAAATAATGTGCAAAATTAGATTAATTTCGACCAATCAGAAGCGGTTGATTGCTGGTTGGCCGGCGTGTGTCATCATTGAGCGTGATATGTGACATCACTGACTGTGACCTGCGCAGCGCAGAGCGGCAGAGAAACAGAGTCGGAAGACGAATGAAAATATTGAGCAAAACTAACATTTGGGTCGTCGTTTTGTCTGTAACAGTGAGAAACATATTTCCTGAAAAGGTCACCAAGTTCTGGAGCTGTTTTTGTTGAACAGTGAATGAGGCTGGATGCTGAGTACAACACGGCGAAGGTAAGGCTAATGAGCTCACTGATTAACGGCGAGCATTAGCTTTAGCTTTAGCCTTCTCTTTAAATTATAACCTTTGGCTGTATTTCCATTTTCAGTCATTTTTAATCGTGCCTGTTTGTGTTTCTGTGACTAAAGCGTCTCTAACTGAAGATGTGGATGGATGATAACACTGTGTTAGTCTATTTACAACTCTTTGTGGGTTTGTTGTGTCTCTGGTCTCTTTGTAGACATGTTTTGTCTCTTTGTGGCCAGTTTGTGTCTTTGTGGTCTTCTTCCATCGTTTTGTCGTCGTTTTTTTCGTCTCTTTGTGGTGGTTTAGCTGTGTTTGTTTTGTGTCTTTTTGTGGATTTTGTCTCTACCTCTGTTTGTTTTACATGTATTTATGGTCAGTTTTTTGTCTCTGTGGTTGTGTGGTCAACCACCTGGTCATTCCCCCACTGTTTAAGTTTTAGTGGTGAAGGGTTTGTATTATTAGATTTGATTAGTTCTTTCATTCGTTTTTCAGTTGTTCTTGTGTTTTCCAATATTGAAACACAAGCATAAGTACTGTGGTCATTTATTCAAGTGTCATGTTTTCAGAGGTGTTAAATTACACATTGAAATTAATGTCATAAATGAGTTTGATCTGAATCACTGTAGCTTCAAACAGCAGGTTGCAGAGCTGGTTTATACTGAACTGAAGGTGGAACAGCTTGAATGAAGTGTAAGCATTGATGCAGTGATGTGTTCATTGACTGAAGGACCTGAAAGCTATATGTTGTACAGCTAAAGTGATGTGTTCACTGACTGTTGGACATGACAAGTTATTTACCAGTACCCAAACTCTGACACACTGAAGTGTTGATTTTAGTTTGGTGTTCAACTCTACAGTCAGTGTTTCCAAGGTTCTGTCACTTCCCTCATGTGTTAAAATCTGGTTTTCATTTTAACATCCTACTACACTATAATATTTTCATCAAATTTTTGACACCGTACTATAACTGTCATAACTGACATTTTTGATGCCGCACTGTAGAGTGACATTTTTTGGACACATTTTTGGTGCCTAAATAATGACGCTTCTTCATGCCTTGCTATATTATGATGTTTTTGATGTCTTTTGATGCCATACTATTTTTACTCTAAGTCATCAAAAATGGTCCAAAAATGTCATAGTAAAGTAAGTCATCAATAAATGTCATAGTCAAGTAAGGCGTCAAAAAACATCAAAAAATGTCTTAAAATAGCAAAACGTCAAAAAAGGTTAAAAAATGTCATAGTATAGTAAGGTGTCAAAAAATGGTCAAAAAATGTCATAATATAGTAAGGCGTCAAAAATCATTAAAAAATGTCATAGTATAGTATGGCATCAAAAATGATAAAAAATGTCTTAAAATAGTAAGGCGTCAAAAATGTGAAAAAAATGCCATAGTATAGTAAGGCGTCAAAAAAAAAAACAAAAAATGTCATAGTATAGTAAGGCGTCAAAAATGTGACAAAAATGTCATAATATAGCAAGACATCAAAAATGGTCAAAAAATGTCATAGTATAGTAAGGTGTCAAAAATCATCAAAAAATGTCATAGTATAGTAAGGTGTCAAAAATGGTCAAAAAATGTCATAGTATAGTAAGATGTCAAAAAACATCAAAAAATGTCATAGTATAGTATGGCATCAAAAATGATAAAAAATGTCTTAAAATAGTAAGGCGTCAAAAATGATCAAAAAATGTCATAGTATAGTAAGGTGTCAAAAACGGTCAAAAAATGTCATAGTATAGTAAGGTGTCAAAAATCATCAAAAAATGTCATAGTATAGTAAGGCGTCAAAAAATGTCATAGTATAGAATGGCGTCAAAAATCATCAAAAAATGTAATAGTATTGTATGGCCTCAAAAATTATCAAAAAATGTCATAGTATAGTAAGGCATCAAAAATCATCAAAAAATGTCATAGTATAGTATGGCATCAAAAATTATAAAAAATGTCTTAAAATAGTAAAGCGTCAAAAATGTGAAAAAAATGTCATAGTATGGTAAGGCGTCAAAAATGTGACAAAAATGTCATAGTATAGTATGGCGTCAAAAATCATCAAAAAATGTCATAGTATAATAAGGCGTCAAAAAATGTCTTAAAATAGTAAAGCGTCAAAAAAGGTAAAAAAAAATGTCATAGTATAGTAAGGCGTCAAAAATGTGAAAAAAATGTCTTAATATAGTAAAGTGTCAAAAATGTCATAGTATAGTAAGATGTCAAAAAATGTCATATTATAGTAAGGTGTCAAAAACGGTCAAAAAATGTCATAGTATAGTAAGGTGTCAAAAACAGTCAAAAAATGTCATAGTATAGTAAGGCGACAAAAATGGGAAAAAAATGTCATAGAATAGTACGGCGTCAAAAATCATCAAAAAATGTCATAGTATAGTATGGCGTCAAAAATCACCAAAAAATGTCATAGTATAGTAAGGCGTCAAAAATGTGAAAAAAATGTCTTAAAATAATAAATTGTCAAAAAACATCAAAAAATGTCATATTATAGTAAGGTGTCAAAAACGGTCAAAAAATGTCATAGTATAGTAAGGTGTCAAAAATGTGACAAAAATGTCATAGTATAGTAAGATGTCAAAAAACATCAAAAAATGTCATATTATAGTAAGGTGTCAAAAATGGTCAAAAAATGTCATAGTATAGTATGGCGTCAAAAATCATCCAAAAATGTCATAGTATAATAAGGTGTCAAAAAACATCAAAAAATATCTTAAAATAGTAAAGCGTCAAAAAAGGTAAAAAAATGTCACAGTATTGTAAGGCGTCAAAAAACATCAAAAAATGTCATAGTATAGTAAGGGTAGGTTTGGACAGTTTCTATGATTAACATGATTTGTTTCTGCAAGAGGAGAAGACTACATCACTTGAAGAGGACAACAAAAGTAGTCACATGGTTACATGTTCTTAAAGATGTTTGGAGATGTATAAGACAAGCATATCCTCCTATGTGCTCATCACTGTATTAAATGTTGTGTGAGAAAACAAACTGTCTCCAAGTGGTCAAACATCTGTCATTATCTTTGCTGTGGTTTGTTAAATAGAACAGAATCAATAAATGTTTGTGGCTTAAATTTTGGGTTGAGTTTCTTTGTTTTAAAAATAATATCACAAATTTTGTAATGCATAAATGAAAACTATTCTCTACTTGCAGTTTGCAATTAAAATGTATAACCCTAAATGTTTAACCCTAGCCTTTGGCTAAAAGTCATAACCCTAACCCTACAAGTGGTCAAATGCTGTAACCCTAACCCTAACCCTAACCCTATCCTGTAGCTAGAAGTCATAACCCTAACCCTAGCCTACAGTTAAAAGTCATAACCCTAACCCTAGCCTACAGTTAAAAGTCATAACCCTAACCCTAACCCTAACCCTACAAGTGGTCAAATGCTGTAACCCTAACCCTAACCCTAACCCTAACCCTAACTAGAAGTCATAGCCCTAACCCTAACCCTAACCCTAGCCTATAGTTAAAAGTCATAACCCTAACCCTACAAGTGGTCAAATGCTGTAACCCTAACCCTAACCCTAACCCTAGCCTCTAGCTAGAAGTCATAACCCTAACCCTAGCCTACAGTTAAAAGTCATAACCCTAACCCTAGCCTTTGGCTAAAAGCCATAATCCTAACCCTACAAGTGGTCAAATGCTGTAACCCTAACCCTAACCCTAACCCTAGCCTCTAGCTAGAAGTCATAACCCTAACCCTAGCCTACAGTTAAAAGTCATAACCCTAACCCTAGCCTTTGGCTAAAAGCCATAATCCTAACCCTACAAGTGGTCAAATGCTGTAACCCTAACCCTAACCCTAACCCTAGCCTCTAGCTAGAAGTCATAACCCTAACCCTAGCCTACAGTTAAAAGTCATAACCCTAACCCTAGCCTGTAACTAGAAGTCATAACCCTAACCCTAACCCTAACCCTAGCCTCTAGCTAGAAGTCATACCCCTAACCCTAGCCTGTAACTAAAAGTCATAACCCTAACCCTAGCCTTTGGCTAAAAGCCATAATCCTAACCCTACAAGTGGTCAAATGCTGTAACCCTAACCCTAACCCTAACCCTATCCTGTAGCTAGAAGTCATAACCCTAACCCTAGCCTACAGTTAAAAGTCATAACCCTAACCCTAGCCTGTAACTAGAAGTCATAACCCTAACCCTAACCCTAACCCTAGCCTGTAACTAGAAGTCATAACCCTAACCCTAACCCTAACCCTAGCCTATAGTTAAAAGTCATAACCCTAACCCTACAAGTGGTCAAATGCTGTAACCCTAACCCTAACCCTAACCCTAGCCTTTGGTTAAGAAGCCATAACCCTAACCCTAGCCTTTGGCTAAAAGTCATAACCCTAACCCTACAAGTGGTCAAATGCTGTAACCCTAACCCTAACCCTAACCCTATCCTGTAGCTAGAAGTCATACCCCTAACCCTAGCCTGTAACTAAAAGTCATAACCCTAACCCTAGCCTTTGGCTAAAAGTCATAACCCTAACCCTACAAGTGGTCAAATGCTGTAACCCTAACCCTAACCCTAACCCTATCCTGTAGCTAGAAGTCATAACCCTAACCCTAGCCTACAGTTAAAAGTCATAACCCTAACCCTAGCCTGTAACTAGAAGTCATAACCCTAACCCTAACCCTAACCCTAGCCTGTAACTAGAAGTCATAACCCTAACCCTAGCCTACAGTTAAAAGTTATAACCCTAACCCTAGCCTTTGGTTAGAAGTCATAACCCTAACCCTAGCCTTTGGCTAAAAGCCGTAACCCTAACCCTAACCTCTGGCTAAAAGTCATAACCCTAACCCTACAAATGGTTAAATGCTGTAACCCTAATCCTAACCTCTGGTTACAGGTGGCCTCTGGCTAAAAACAATCACTTTCGTACATTAAAACAGACCAGCAAAATATTCATTGTTCATTAGTATTTATTTGAGTACAAGTGAGGTAATCCTTTATTAGTACCACAGTGGCATGATATAAACAAGACAAGATATATAACAAAATAAAATTGTAGTATAAACAGTATGAACAGGATTATGTACACAGTAATAGCTTAGATTTGTGTATTGATATTTCAGTTTGAAATAGCAAAATACCAAAATAAAATGACAAAGGTGTCAGAAATGGTCAGAAAATACCATAGTATGGTAAGACATAAAAAACTGTCAAAAAATGTTCTAATACTGTAAGGAGTCAAACATTTTCATAGTATAGTAAGACATCAAAACATGAAAAAATGTCATAGTATAGTAAGGTGACAAAAAACATCAAAAAATATCATAGTATAGTAAGATGTCAAAAATGGTCAAAAAATGTCATAGTATAGTAAGGCAACAAAAAACATCAAAAAATATCATAGTATAGTAAGTTGTCAAAAATTATCAAAAAATTTCATAATATAGTAAGGCATCAAAAATGGTCAAAAAATGTCATAGTAAAGTAACATGTCAAAAATGGTAAAAAAAATGTCATAGTATAGTAAGGCGTCAAAAATGATCAAAAGATGTCATAGTATAGTAAGGCGACAAAAATGTGAAAAAAATGTAATAGTATAGTAAGGCGACAAAAATGTGACAAAAATGTCATAGTATAGTAAGGTGTCAAAAACGGTAAAAAAAAATGTCATAGTATAGTAAGGTGACAAAAATGTGAAAAAATGTCATAATATAGTAAGATGTCAAAAAATATCAAAAAATGTCATAGTATAGTAAGGTGTCAAAAATGGTCAAAAAATGTCATAGTACAGTAAGGTGTCAAAAACGGTCAAAAAATGTCATAGTACAGTATGGCGTCAAAAATGTGACAAAAATGTCATAGTATAGTAAGGCGACAAAAATGGTCAAAAAATGTCATAGTATAGTAAGGCGACAAAAAACATCAAAAAATGTCATAGTATAGTAAGTTGTCAAAAATTATCAAAAAATTTCATATTATAGTAAGGCGTCAAAAATGTGAAAAAAAATGTCATAGTATAGTAAGGTGTCAAAAATGGTCAAAAAATGTCATAGTACAGTATGGCATCAAAAATATGAAAAAAATGTCATAGTATAGTAAGGTGTCAAAAATGGTCAAAAAATGTCATAGTACAGTATGGCATCAAAAATATGAAAAAAATGTCATTGTATAGTAAGGTGTCAAAAATGGTAAAAAAATGTCATAGTATAGTATGGCGTTAAAAATGTGACAAAAATGTCATAGTATAGTAAGATGTCAAAAAACATCAAAAAATGTCATAGTATAGTAACATGTCAAAAATGGTGAAAAAATGTCATAGTATAGTAAGGTGTCAAGAACGGTCAAAAAATGTCATAGTACAGTATGGCGTCAAAAATGTGACAAAAATGTCATAGTATAGTAAGGTGTCAAAAATTTGAAAAAAATGTCATAGTATAGTAATGTGTCAAAAACGGTAAAAAAATGTCATAGTATAGTATGGCGTCAAAAATGTGACAAAAATGTCATAGTATAGTAAGGCGTCAAAAATGTGACAAAAATGTCATAGTATAGTAAGGTGTCAAAAACGGTAAAAAAAAATGTCATAGTATAGTAAGGTGACAAAAATGTGAAAAAATGTCATAATATAGTAAGATGTCAAAAAATATCAAAAAATGTCATAGTATAGTAAGGTGTCAAAAATGGTCAAAAAATGTCATAGTACAGTAAGGTGTCAAAAACGGTCAAAAAATGTCATAGTACAGTATGGCGTCAAAAATGTGACAAAAATGTCATAGTATAGTAAGGCGACAAAAATGTGAAAAAAATGTCATAGTATAGTAAGGCGACAAAAAACATCAAAAAATGTCATAGTATAGTAAGTTGTCAAAAATTATCAAAAAATTTCATATTATAGTAAGGCGTCAAAAATGTGAAAAAAAATGTCATAGTATAGTAAGGTGTCAAAAATGGTCAAAAAATGTCATAGTACAGTATGGCATCAAAAATATGAAAAAAATGTCATAGTATAGTAAGGTGTCAAAAATGGTCAAAAAATGTCATAGTACAGTATGGCATCAAAAATATGAAAAAAATGTCATTGTATAGTAAGGTGTCAAAAATGGTAAAAAAATGTCATAGTATAGTATGGCGTTAAAAATGTGACAAAAATGTCATAGTATTGTAAGGTGTCAAAAATTTGAAAAAAATGTCATAGTATAGTATGGCGTTAAAAATGTGACAAAAATGTCATAGTATAGTAAGATGTCAAAAAACATCAAAAAATGTCATAGTATAGTAACATGTCAAAAATGGTGAAAAAATGTCATAGTATAGTAAGGTGTCAAGAACGGTCAAAAAATGTCATAGTACAGTATGGCGTCAAAAATGTGACAAAAATGTCATAGTATAGTAAGGTGTCAAAAATTTGAAAAAAATGTCATAGTATAGTAATGTGTCAAAAACGGTAAAAAAATGTCATAGTATAGTATGGCGTCAAAAATGTGACAAAAATGTCATAGTATAGTAAGGCGTCAAAAAATGTCATAGTATAGTAACATGTCAAAAATGGTCAAAAAATGTCATAGTATAGTAAGGCGTCAAAAATGTGACAAAAATGTCATAGTATAGTAAGGTGTCAAAAACGGTCAAAAAATGTCATAGTATAGTAAAGCGACAAAAATGTGAAAAAAATGTCATAGTATAGTAAGGTGTCAAAAATATGAAAAAAATGTCATAGTATAGTAAGGCGACAAAAATGTGAAAAAAATGTCATAGTATAGTAAGGTGTCAAAAATTTGAAAAAAATGTCATAGTATAGTAAGGTGTCAAAAATGGTCAAAAAATGTCATAATATTGTAAGGCGTCAAAAATTTGAAAAAAATGTCATAGTATAGTAAGGCGTCAAAATTGTGACAAAAATGTCATAGAATAGTAAGGTGTCAAAAATGGTCAAAAAATGTCATAGTATAGTAAGGCGTCAAAAATGTGAAAAAAATGTCATAGTATAATAAGATGTCAAAAAAACATCAAAAAATGTCATAGTATAGTAAGGTGTCAAAAATATGAAAAAAATGTCATAGTATAGTAAGGCGACAAAAATGTGAAAAAAATGTCATAGTATAGTAAGGTGTCAAAAATTTGAAAAAAATGTCATAGTATAGTAAGGTGTCAAAAATGGTCAAAAAATGTCATAGTACAGTATGGCGTCAAAAATGTGACAAAAATGTCATAGTATAGTAAGGCGACAAAAATGTGAAAAAAATGTCATAGTATAGTAAGGTGTCAAAAATATGAAAAAAATGTCATAGTATAGTAAGGCGACAAAAATGTGAAAAAAATGTCATAGTATAGTAAGGTGTCAAAAATTTGAAAAAAATGTCATAGTATAGTAAGGTGTCAAAAATGTGACAAAAATGTTATAGAATAGTAAGGCGTCAAAAAACATAAAAAAATGCCATAGTATAGTAAGGCGTCAAAAATGTCATAGTATAGTAAGGTGTCAAAAACGGTCAAAAAATGTCATAGTATAGTAAGGCGTCAAAAATGTGACAAAAATGTCATAGTATAGTAAGGCGTCAAAAAACATCAAAAAATGTCATAGTATAGTAAGGCGTCAAAAATGTGACAAAAATGTCATAGTATAGTAAGGTGTCAAAAATGTGACAAAAATGTCATAGTATAGTAAAGCGACAAAAATGTGACAAAAATGTCATAGTATAGTAAGGTGTCAAAAATATGAAAAAAATGTCATAGTATAGTAAGGCGACAAAAATGTGAAAAAAATGTCATAGTATAGTAAGGTGTCAAAAATTTGAAAAAAATGTCATAGTACAGTATGGCGTCAAAATTGTGACAAAAATGTCATAGAATAGTAAGGTGTCAAAAACGGTCAAAAAATGTCATAGTATAGTAAGGCGACAAAAATGTGAAAAAAATGTCATAGTATAGTAAGGTGTCAAAAATATGAAAAAAATGTCATAGTATAGTAAGGCGACAAAAATGTGAAAAAAATGTCATAGTATAGTAAGGTGTCAAAAATTTGAAAAAAATGTCATAGTACAGTATGGCGTCAAAATTGTGACAAAAATGTCATAGAATAGTAAGGTGTCAAAAACGGTCAAAAAATGTCATAGTATAGTAAGCGTCAAAAATGGTCAAAAAATGTCATAGTATAATAAGGCGTCAAAAATGGTCAAAAAATGTCATAGTATAGTAAGGTGTCAAAAACGGCCAAAAAATGTCAGAGTATAGTATGGCGTCAAAAATGGTCAAAAAATGTCATAGTATAGTAAGGCGTCAAAAATGTGAAAAAAATGTCATAGTATAGTAAGGTGTCAAAAATGGTCAAAAAATGTCATAATATTGTAAGGCGTCAAAAATTTGAAAAAAATGTCATAGTATAGTAAGGTGTCAAAAACGGTCAAAAAATGTCATAGTACAGTATGGCGTCAAAATTGTGACAAAAATGTCATAGAATAGTAAGGTGTCAAAAACGGTCAAAAAATGTCATAGTATAGTAAGGCGTCAAAAATGGTCAAAAAATGTCATAGTATAATAAGCGTCAAAAATGGTCAAAAATGTCATAGTATAGTAAGGTGTCAAAAAGGCCAAAAAATGTCAGAGTGTAGTATGGCGTCAAAAATGGTCAAAAAATGTCATAGTATAGTAAGGCGTCAAAAATATGAAAAAAATGTCATAGTATAGTATGGCGTCAAAAATGTGACAAAAATGTCATAGTATAGTAAGGCGACAAAAATGGTCAAAAAAATGTCATAGTATAGTAAGGCGTCAAAAATGTGACAAAATGTCATAGTGTAAGGCGTCAAAAAAAAATGTCATAGTATAGTATGTCAAAAATGTCATAGTATAGTAAGGCGTCAAAGAAAAAATGTCATAGTATAGTAAGGTGTAAAAACAAAAATGTCATAGTATAGTATGGCGTCAAAAAATGGTCAAAAAATGTCATAGTATAGTAAGGCGTCAAAAACGGCCAAAAAATGTCATAGTATAGTAAGGTGTGAAAAATGGTCAAAAAATGTCATAGTATAGTAAGG